>NW_026782313.1:0-60942 GCF_031769215.1 Ylistrum balloti | reverse complement strand
GGTATACAGTGTTTTTGTTGATAACCTTACGTATGAATTTCTCTGAGAATAATATCTTGCAGGTGGATCCTGGGATGAGGTGACCTGACATGGCTGTATTTAGCTGTTGTAGGTAATGGTGATGATTTCAGGGATTGATATGGTTTTAGCAGTGATGGTGATTGGTTTCATGGAGAGGAAGATTGGTGAGATTAATGAAGACGATATTGGGGATTCACAAAATGCTGACTGTACCGTACTGGATTGTTGTAGCTGATTACCTGGCATGGCTGCCCTGGATTGGAGGATTGTAGGTGTAGCTGACAGTTAGGTACATTTGTACCAAGTTTAAGTATGTTAAATTAATTGAGTAATCGTGATGAATGTGATATAGCGTTAATGTTTTATAGAAAAATTCTGTTAAATCATTTGTGTATGATTTTTGTGAGATTTCTTATTTCAACAGTAATTACAATGGTGGTGCAGCATCACCAATTTGACCATAAATGATGGGTATACATTGTTTTTGTTGATAATCTAAAGTATTAAGTCCTCTTGAATTGAAATTTTAAGGTGGACTCTGGGATGATATGACCTTGCATTGCTGTATTGGAGCTGTTGTAACTGAATACCTCGAAAGGCTGTACGGTATTGGAGGGAAGTGACTGCAATTATAAGGTTTAGGGCCTGTATGGTGCACCTGGTTTTGTTGATTTGAATTGAAGATAATCTGTTTGGTCATTGGGCCTGACTCCTTTCCCTTCCCACAAAGACCCTTCAGACTAAACTGAGTCAATATATCTTAATTTCAACACAAAGTTTTTAAAGCTGTACATCTCTAATTTAGATAGTAGGCGTTGCTCCTCAGGTCATATGGGGTCAGACACATAGCTCGTATACAAAATTGATTTCCCTTCCCACAAACCTTTTCCTCTATTTCTCTTATTAGGGCACATGTTTGTCCTAGACCCATCCTTCAGACCTTGGGGGGGGGGACCCCTCCCCCGCGACCCTCCATCAATACAAACTTGGTTCCCCTACACTCAAGAATTCTTCTGACCAAATTTAAATAAATTCTAGAGGTGCTTTTATTGCAACTTGAAAGATGACATTAATGTAAATATTTTTGTAACTTTTCAAGAATGGGATCAAAATATTGTAAATTGAAAGTTTTCTTGATTTTAAAAAAAATCCAAACATTGCTTTATTCAAATTCATTAGTTTTACTCAATAATAACTGTGTATGCTGCATACAATCATAGTTCCATTGTCCTCTCTAACACCTGTTAACAGTCACTGCTACCCTACTAATACCTGAACTGGTATATTGGTCCCGCTAACTAATTTGGAACTGATTATTTGTAGTATGCTACACATGTATTAGTTTTACAAAATATAATTGATCTTGAAGTAGCAAATCCTTTCTAAATTTATTTTCTGGTTATTTTGCTTTTCAAATTGAAAATTATTTCAAAATTTACTGCAAAATAATTCAGTAAATTCAGGGCAGACAGCAACTGTTTTCCATCAAATTTTCATGAAAAAGGAACAATTTCTGAAAGGGAGTATTTATATAAAATTCCTTACATTTAGGCCATATTTAGTGTTTACAGCGTTATTGTCAGAAAGCCCCTGTAGACCCTACTCCTTTGTCCCCTAGAGGCAGATGCTTTAGACCCTATTCGGCAGTCCCCAATATTCAGACCCTTTAGACCCTAATCCTTTGTCCCCTAGAGTCAGACCCTTTAGACCCTTTTTCTCAGTCCCCTTTAGTCTGACCCTTTAGGCCCTATTCCTCAGTCCAAAATAGTCAGTCCCTGTAGACCCTACTCATTTGTCCCCTAGAGGCAGATGCTTTAGACCCTATTCCCTGGATGGGAGGATGGCTTGGAGGACTGTAGCTGTAGGTTGCAGTGTATGTTTTGTAATTTTTCTGATCAATTCTTTTATTTTGACTGATCTTGATAAAGATGAGGTGGAGGGGGTTCAATAGTCTTTGGTGCTCTACACATTTTCTATGTTGAATACTTTTTGCGTGGAACTTTAAAGTTTCTTTCCTAAAATTTGAAGTCATGCCAATATATTGGGAAGACTTTTTGTCGGCCAGGTTAGGATGTTTTTTACAAACTTTTCAGAAAAGCCCCCGGTCGTCTTTTTCGGCCCATGGAAATTCATCCATCCAAGCTTCCTTCAAACAACACTTTCTAAGCTTAGAATCATACTTGTGCTATGAATCCTTCCTCTTTTTGTCTCTCCGGAGGATGCAATCTGATTCTTTCTTCTCGTCATCTACACCCCTGATTTTTTTACCAAATAACTAGTGTATGTCGCATTGTGATATTTTGCAGACGAAACATTATGGTGTCGATATGGCTCTGCCCATCATTGGTACATCTTTTAATCTGCACCCTCTAGGGATACTACCAGTCCATTTTGAGTGATATCCACTGCTTTGTTCCATAGATTTATACCAATTTTAGCCAAATTACCATTTATTGCTCAAGATAAACTGGCTCCATAGAGGGTCAGTAAGTGACTTTCTAACTTATAATAACTACCTGTAACAGTAACATGTGTACAAAAATGGTACCTAATTGTAACAGACAGGTGTACAAAATGGTATCTACCTGTAACAGACAGGTGATAGTTGATAGATCTAGAATACCTGTAGTTAGTAGGTAAGGAATTTTTTAGCTACATGAAATATCTCGTATTTTTTCATTTTTTAGTAAAAGTACCAGGGCTTCAATTTAGCAAAAATGTATGGTTATATATTGTGCATCACCCATTGAAATTAAAGGGAGACAATTAGTATTTAAAGAGGAACTAATTCCATTTTATCTTTTATATATATATAATATAATAATATAAATTACCCAGAATGCCTTGGAAATAGTTATCAGGAAACTCATTCATGATGACACCAACACACCATCATCATCATTATTATAATCATCATCATCATCATCATGACACCAACACATCTTGACACAAACGCATTATCATTATAAAGTGTAATCTTAACTCCAACACCTAATATTGACCTCAACACGTCATTGACCTCAACACATCATCATTATAAACACAACATGACACCCATACATGTATCCTCTTGTAGGAATGATTGGATTTTGTCCAAATTTTATCTGAATCGTGTTGAGGTGAAAGGTAAGCAATGTAGTATCAACGATCAGTCTTTCTCTTGGAGCCCGATAGGGGAAATAGAATAAAATCCTACTCCTCCTGTAGGAATGATTTGATTTCATCCAGCTGTGGTGTGAAGGATGTTCAGGCAAAGGGAAATCAATTTCATGTAAATGGCAGTCATGGTCCCCAAGGGTGGTAGGGAACGTATGGTAAGTCTTGCCCCACCTAGGTCGGGAGCTTAGGGGCTCAGTAAGGGAAATGTTTTATAAAATGATGTATAGCTATGATTGGCAACAATAGATAAACAGTCATGACGTAAGAATTGGCCCTGGGGCCAGGCCTCACTTCTAGGGACTTGGTACTATCTTTGAAACAGGGCCTCCAGGATGCACAAGGCTGTGGCAAACATGCAGATAAGTTCAAGTTCAAGATATTTTTCATTAAGACAATTTTTAAAGCACAGATATAACTCGGCACAATAAGTTCTGAGCACATTTCTCAGCACAGATCTTAGAACATTTCTTGGTACAAAGTCTCGGGATTGTCAACTCCAGATTTATTAGTAAAAAAACTTGGAACACACACTTTTTTCAAATTTTTTTCATCCTGTGTGGTCCTCTTGTCAGTTTTAATGCTAATTGTCTTTGATGGTATTTATGATACACATCTGTCTCATACTTAGGTACACCATTCGTTTGATCCACAGACTACTCACAGCTTTTAATCTCAACATCACGGTCAATAATTTCAAAGTTACACAGATGGACAGTAGCGTGGATCCTTACTAGGAAGTTACGACAACATGTCAATGTCTTCAAATTTGTTTTCTGTTGCACTCGGTTGAAAAATTATGATTTCAGAGTACTGGTCAGAAATTTTCTGCTGTCCAGACACACGGTGCTGAAGTATTTAAGCATATATTGTTTGAACTGATGTTCATCTTCAGCAGTGAGGCAAATCACTGTCCTTTTCGGCAGAAATGTCTTATTCCATTGATTGTTTGGTAATCCTTGACAGCAATAGCTGTACTCGGCACAGCCATAGGCATATTCATCTTTATTTGTTCTATTTCCTTTGTGAATTCTATGTGCCCTTTCCAACTCTGTAACACACCTGTTACAGACATCCATGGCCAGTAGGACTTCAGTGTTCCAAACGTTAGACATTGGGAATCCTTCATCAAGCTTGCACTGAACCTATGCCTAGAAACTTCCCTTTTCACTGATTTCTCAAGGTGTCAAGGATCTTTTTAAAGTTTTTACATGCAGTATGTGATTTCTTCATTCTGGTGTCAGACTTGCTGTCTCCATCTGTGGTCAGTAGTTGATTCTAACAGTGTCAGCAGCCTCTGTGCCATCCATGAAGGCCTAGGCTTCCTCATTCCCGATGGTGGCATTTTGAACACATTAGCCATACAGGTACCTGTGTGGTTCAGACAGGTAACTTTTCCCCCATACTATCTCGGGTACCCGGCATGCTTACAGTTTGTTGCCTTTGACAACACTGTACATCTTTTTGTCTGATGTCAGTTGTTCACACAAGGCCCTTCGTTTGGAGAACGGTCTCTGCTGAAATTTTCTCTTGAACTTGTTGCACTTGTTGCACACTGATTTGTTCCTGCTGGCATTTTTTTCTTCAGCATAGTTAGCTGTTTTCTGAAATCCAGTATGGGAGGGTAAAATGATGTTGATACTGATAATGCCAAAAGTTCTGTCTGCTTGTCCAAGTTCAGTTGGCTCCATCAATGGCCTCTTTTTGAGGTCTCATCTTCTATCCTCTCATTCTCATACAGCTTCTGGCTGATGGTCTGTTTTTAAGGTCACATCTTCTATCCTCTCATTTTCATACAGCTTCTGGCTGATGGCCTGTTTTTAAGGTCACATCTTCTATCCCTCATTTTCATACAGCTTCTGGCTGATGGCCTGTTTTTAAGGTCACATCTTCTATCCCTCATTTTCATACAGCTTCTGGCTGATGGCCTCTTTTTGAGTTCTCATCTTCTATCCTCTCATTTTTAAACAGCTTCTGGCTGATGGCCTGTTTTTAAGGTCACATCTTCTATCCTCTCATTTTCATACAGCTTCTGGCTGATGGCCTGTTTTTAAGGTCACATCTTCTATCCCTCATTTTCATACAGCTTCTGGCTGATGGCCTGTTTTTAAGGTCACATCTTCTATCCCTCATTTCCATACAGCTTTTGGCTGGTCTTTTTTGGGGGTCTGATCTGATCTAATACTCATACAGCTTCTGGCTGATGGCCTCTCTTTGGGTTCTCATCTTCTGTCCTCTCATTTTCATACAGCTTCTGGCCGATGGCCTTTTTTGAGATCTCATCTGCGAATCTCAATCTCTTACCACTTCTGACCAATGGTCTCTTTTTGGGATCTCATTTTCCATCCTCTCAATCTCTTACCACTTCTGACCAATGGTCTCTTTTTGAGATCTCATATTCTTTCCTGTCATTCTAATAGCTTTTGGCTGGTCTTTTTTGGGGGTCTGATCTGCTAACCTCTAATTCTCATACAGCTTCTGGCTGATGGTCTCTCTTTGGGTTCTCATCTTCTGTCCTCTCATTTTCATACAGCTTCTGGCCGATGGCCTTTTTTGAGATCTCATCTGCGAATCTCATTCTCATACATCTTCTGGCCGATGGCCTTTTTTGAGATCTCATCTGCGAATCTCATTCTCATACATCTTCTGGCCGATGGCCTTTTTTGAGATCTCATCTGCGAATCTCATTCTCATACATCTTCTGGCCGATGGCCTTTTTTGGGGGTCTGATCTGCTAACCTCTCATTCTCATACATCTTCTGGCCGATGGCCTTTTTTGAGATCTCGTCTGCGAATCTCAATCTCTTACCACTTCTGGCCAATGATCTCGTTTTGAGATCTCATATTCTTTCCTGTCATTCTAATAGCTTTTGGCTGATGGCTTTTTTAGCAGATGAGACCCCAAAAAAGACCATCAGCAAGAAGGCTGGTGGTTATTTTTGGGGGTCTGATCTGCTAACCTCTAATTCTCATACAGCTTCTGGCTGATGGTCTCTCTTTGGGTTCTCATCTTCTGTCCTCTCATTTTCATACAGCTTCTGGCCGATGGCCTTTTTTGAGATCTCATCTGCGAATCTCATTCTCATACATCTTCTGGCCGATGGCCTTTTTTGAGATCTCATCTGCGAATCTCATTCTCATACATCTTCTGGCCGATGGCCTTTTTTGAGATCTCATCTGCGAATCTCATTCTCATACATCTTCTGGCCGATGGCCTTTTTTGGGGGTCTGATCTGCTAACCTCTCATTCTCATACATCTTCTGGCCGATGGCCTTTTTTGAGATCTCGTCTGCGAATCTCAATCTCTTACCACTTCTGGCCAATGGTCTCGTTTTGAGATCTCATATTCTTTCCTGTCATTCTAATAGCTTTTGGCTGATGGCTTTTTTAGCAGATGAGACCCCAAAAAAGACCATCAGCAAGAAGGCTGGTGGTTATTTTTGGGGGTCTGATCTGCTAACCTCTAATTCTCATACAGCTTCTGGCCTTGTTTTTGGGTCTCATCCGCTAACCTCTCATTTTCATACTGCCTTGCCATACTAATTATTTCATATCAGTATTTTACTTGTGTGTGATCTATAAAGTGTGTGAGGATTGCCTTGCCATACGTATTATTTCATATCAATATTTTACTTGTGTGTGACCTATTAAGTGTGTGTGAGGATTGCCTTGCCATACGTATTATTTCATATCAATATTTTACTTGTGTGTGATCTATAAAGTGTGTGAGGATTGCCTCGCCATACGTATTATTTCATATCAATATTTTACTTGTGTGTGACCTATTAAGTGTGTATGAAGATTGCCTCGCCATACTGATTACTTCAAATCAATATTTTACTTGTGTGTCGACTATTAAGTGTGTGTGAAGATTGCCTCGCCATACGTATTATTTCATATCAATATTTTACTTGTGTGTGACCTATTAAGTGTGTATGAAGATTGCCTCGCCATACTGATTACTTCAAATCAATATTTTACTTGTGTGTGACCTATTAAGTGTGTATGAAGATTGCCGCGCCATACTGATTACTTCAAATCAATATTTTACTTGTGTGTCGACTATTAAGTGTGTGTGAAGATTGCCTTGCCATACATATTATTTGATATCAATATTTTACTTGTGTGTGATCTATTAAGTGTGTGTGAGGATTGCCTTGCCATACATATTTATTAAAAAATTTCATTCATTTATTGTGTGAACTCCTTACAAATTCTATAGCTTTCATTTGTTTGTGTGTGAGGATTGCCTCACCATACTTGTCTTCTGCATTGTGTCAGTGTGTAACACTAGTAAATACTGGAATATTCATTTGTAATGCCAGAATTTGTTACAAATCCTGGCCACAGCCGGAAAGAATAGGCGTCCTTGAAAGTTCAACGCGTCCTCGAAAGTTCAACGCACCAGGAATAATTCCTTCCTTTTTAAACAGAAGCATAAGCAGTTGACGGAGAGATTTCTCAGTGTTGAACGCCATGCTAGTAAGCAAGGAAGCTATCAAATTCGTAGGAAGTTTACTATAATAATTGGAGAACCGGCAACTCGCTTCATTGTGAGGAGATTGCTTCCTTCAGCTCTGAAAATGAAAGCATTAAAGTTGAACACCGAAGCAACATGCATATGTATTACTGCACAGACTGATAACAAACTAGACGGAAGTCACATTATGGATATGGATTTGTGGCAGAGCCATATGACAGAGGTGACTATGCACTGTGCAGTATGTCCAGCTGCTGGGGATTTAGTGAAGGAGGGTAAATCATCCCTTTCCACCACCACATAGGTGAAACGAAATGGATTTGCCAGTGTGTTGAAATTATCGTGTTGTGGATGTGGACAGACTTTCAAAATGGAAACAAGTCTAAATGTACTGGGATCCTCTAGATACCAAATCAATTTGCAAACAGTATGGGGATCTATGGTCAGTGGATGAAATGCTAGCTACCATGGGAATCCCAGGAATGCAGCAAGCTCAGTTCACTGCATTGGAACAGGAAATGGGTGACTTGTGGCATGCAGAGATGAAATAGGACATAGTATCTTATCATTTGATTATCATTGTATTTGTAGATTCACCATGTGCTTCCACCAGTAGCACCACTCATCAAAGTGATGCACGCAGTACAACTGCATCCACTACTGGACGTCCCACGAGACATCGTAGATACAAATTTGTTGGGAGACGTGTTTTACATGAGTGGTGTATTGATGAGATCACTAAAGAGACTAAGTGGTGTGAAGGTAATGTGCTAGAGTGTGAAGGGAAGAGACGGCCAGGAAGGGACAGTGTATGAAGTGTTGTACAAAGGCGAGTAAGAGAGGTATCTCATAGACCACCTTCAGCAAGGTCTCGACACCGGTGCACTGAAGTTGACATATAATACTGGTATGTACATTTTTTAAAAATACACCATTTTCATATGTCTGTCTCTACTATGTGACTGTACCAAACTAGGTATGATAACAATATATGGATTTCAGCCACGTCATTGTCCAATAGCCACAAATACAACATGCACTGAAACCTTTTCACAGTCTATAGGCAGACTTGTAAACTGGTAAACCTGAAATGTTTACCAAAACCTTTAAATCAGGGTCTCTTTAAGGGTAGTGATTGTTGCAAGACAATGTTTTGGGAACAATATTTCTAAATTGAACATTGTGGAAAGTACATATCCATCCAAATTGTTTTTTAAAATGTGTTTATTGCTATATTATTGGTTTTTAAGTGTATAAAAATCTCCCTTTTTCTCACTCTGTCACCTATGTGTCTCCATACCTCTGTTACCTGTTCTAAAAATAAACCACAATGGGACTACATTTATGAGGCATGGCACAGCCATTTTGGAAGCTATTTATTTGAAATGTACCTGTATTTACTTGGACTGCTGTGACTTAATGTGTCCTTTCTGAAGGAATTTCTCGACAACTAGTTGTAGAGGAGATATTCAACAAAAATATACATATTCTTTTTGATTTGTTGAGTAACTTTGAACTTCTGTATCTGCGCCATGCAAAAATTCTCTATAAATTACCCCCCCCAAAAAAAGTGCACTTTCGACGTTTTCATTTATGTACATATGCATAATTGTTGTTAGTGAACATAAAAGAATGCAAAAAAGTTATTTCCATTTATTTGTTGTTTTTACCACAGTGTCTGCTGCATATGTCAAACAGCCTGATGCTCCCCCTTAACATCAATAAAAAGAGGAGACATAATCCTTGAAAGTAAGCGATCATCTGTTTTTCTGTTGCCCATGGGTGGGGAAAAAAATGAAAATCTTGTGTCTTGACATGTCTTGAAAACATTGATTTAGCCGAGTAATTTTGATACGGTATTTGTATTAGGAAACAAAATTAAATTGCCCATATAAATAGAAGTCAGAATGAGTCACCTTACTTATTCAAATGCTCTGTTTTTGTTTCAGGTCTTTTTGGTCCAAAACCAAATGAAATGGAATGGGTTATCAATCATACGGGCCACTCACTTGACAATCATCAGATACAGGTAACTTGAAATACAGAATAAGATGATCACACATCCAATATACCAAGACTGTGATTCATTTAAACATTGTCCATTTTGTTTTTGAAATCTCACCATTATGCAGTGTAGTGGAAATTTCACACTCCAGGTTTCCAATGGGAAATTTTGGTTCAGTCATACGAAATGTTTTAGTGTGAAGTGATCTGGTCAAATTAAGTGACACAGGTTTTCATTCTATTTTGTTCTACTACTTCTTCATGGGGCTGATTTATACCTTTTTTTTTGTAAATTTTCTCATAGATAGTGATATTAGTTCTTGTTAAATGTGTAGGATTTACATTATTTCCCTACAAAAACAGACTTCAAATTATGTTACTTTTTCTTATGTGATAAAAATGAGGTGATTTTAATTTTTTTGATAAAATGCAATACTTTTGGCCAAGAAAATTGGTGGCAATATTTGTAACTTCAACAAAAAAGAAATGAAAAAAACTCCACTGATACAAATGTCGTTTAAAACCATTGCGAAAAAGTTGGCTAGTTACAAAAATATCAGGTATCAGGTGAGAACAAATGCATTAATTTATTCAGCCATAGATATTTTTCAGGAAGACTTTTGAAATCGATGTTAAATATCGCTAAATAAATAATATATAAACTTTTATTTTCTTTGAAAAAACTTTCCATAATTCTTCTACTTTTGTCAATATAAAGTGCTGTGCTACCAATCATAGGGATTATATTTCAAATATGATTTTTATAAATATGTGTAACATTGTTATGCTTAAGGTGCACTGATGATGTCTTCGAAAAAACACAAATAGCCAAGATACTACTACAAGACCGTGTGGGAGAGTTTCGGACAAATCCCTACAAGACATCCAAATAGAAGGTTTGTTTCCTTTGAATCAGATTTATGGTGCTTCAATTCAACTTATGAATAAAAAATTTTTACTAATCCAAAAAATATTTCAAAAACTTTTTTTTATATCTACATCAATCTTGATTCCTTGTGTTGTTTGCTGCTCTGACACACCAGAGAATCATTACTACTATACTAAAAGTGTGAATTAAAATATTTCAGTAATGAAAAGTACAATAGTTCTAATGAAAACAGATTCTTTCTTGGACCACCATCATCTTTTATGAATAACCTTAAAACACTATTTTGTTATCACCAGGCTTAGTAATTGCCTGTTACTTTCATGACCTAGTCTTAGTATCTTTTTTATATATTTTCACATTGCTAAAGGACTGTAAATGACTATCTGAACAATATTGGTTTAAAACAATTAAGTAGAAATAAAATGACTGAAGTGGCCATTATTATATGAAGATATCTTTATTACAGACCTTATCCAGGAGTCATCATTCGCTGAACTGGATGAATATGAGGATTTACACGATATGACATCACCTGACATTGTAGGTGCCATTGAGCCATGTGACTTTTCTGTGTTAGATATCGCCGAAAAATTTTATGATGAATACATGTCAAAGCCCATAAAAAACGAAAAGTCTGCTGCTCTTCAAGAAACAGAAAAATATGGCCAACACCACATTAATGTGGGAAAGCAATTGACCAAAGCAGGGTTTATGATGGAAAAATTTGGAAAAGAAAGAAATTGAAGATGTACTGGGGAAAAAAAACTCTTCAGAATTGTGGATAAACTGAATGCGTGGCAGAAACCTACAAGTGTGTCATGCTATTTCTGCTGTTCAAATTTGTAGAAAACAGTCTTGAATAAACTAGGATCAAGGGGTGTATATATATCATAGTACAGTTTTGTATAGAAATTCTGGATTAGTGTGTATATATTTATAATGTACAGCACCATTTTGTGGAGAACTTTTTATACACAAAAAAAAAAAAAACCACATTCAATGGAGTTTTATTTTTCAAGTTGTTGATGCCAAAAATATAAATGATTAAGAAAGATGTCAAATATAAACAGCAAATGCAGATGGTATCTTGCATTTTTTTTTTAGTCTCTGATGAAAAATCACTTGCAAGCATTGAAACAGTGATTAATCAAAAGGAAGAAAAATGTGCCAATACTATTTGTAGATAAAAAGTACTTCGATATTTCCATTGACTTGACCAAGGATGGATGAATTTCTATGTTTGCAGTATTTCAAATATTTTTCTCCATAAAATATACCTAGTTGATAGTCCTTTATGTACCTTTTGTAATCTGGAAAATGAAACAATTGTGCACTGTCTCTGGGAGTGCCAAGAGGTCCAGACATTACTTCAGCAATCTGAATCTCTCCTTGATATTTTATTTATTCTGTTTGTTATAACAAAGAATCCTTTCTCTTTGGAAGGTGTATGTTGTCCTTTAAAGTTGATAATAAAATATTGCTTGTTTTCAATTTTACATATATATAGTAGATGTAGTATTCTCTACACCTTAATGCAGTTATCAATGCCATAAAGGACCATTACTGGACTCAAAAATATATCTATAGCAGTAAAACTGTCTCTATAAACAGCAGTTGAAGTTGATTAGTAAATTTAAGCCTATTCTGGATATGTATATAAATACTTATTGTATACATGTACACTAATAGAATACTTTAAATACATAAACATATATTTGAGCGTTGGTGTGTGTGAGGATGTGTGCGTGTGTGATGGTGTGTGCACACATATGTGTGTGTGTGCGCCTGTGTGTAAGGGTGTGTGTGTCTTGTGATACACTGTAGACTTGGTGATTTCCTATCTTAATTTGTTTACTAGCTGAACTTTTCTCTCATGTACTCTCCCTAGAAATTAAAGTGGTTCTCTCTCTCTCTCTCTCTCCAAAAACACTTCACTGCAAGTCTGATGGTGTTGATGAAAATGATGATGATGGATGTATGTTATTCTCTCATGATGAATGGATGACAATGTTTGACACTGATGATCAAGTTTGTACTTGTATATTTAGTATTAATGTTAATGATGATGGATGATGATGATGATGGATGATTGTTGTGATGATGAGGATGATGATTGGAGGATTGTTGTGATGATGAGTATGATGATGAGGATTGAGGATGATTGTTGTGATGATGAGGATGATGAATGCAGCAGTGTTGTTTATCCAATGACGCCTTGGTTTTTCTTTGAGTTTTCCTGTGGTAATGTGATGATGAGGAATTTCAAATATCACATATGTGATATCTAAAATATTGATGGTTCTCTCTGATGATGTTTGTATTATGGAAGATGATGATGATGTGATGATGATGATGATGATTGTACAAGGGAAGATGATGATGTTTGTCTTTTAATACATAAAACAATATAATAAATGCTGAAAACAATTGCTTGTTTCTGAAGTCTGCAAGGTTGTTTATCTGTATGTTTAAAATGCTTTGAAAAATAAAATAAATTTTAAAAAAAGAGGACGTCTTTTCTTTTTTAAAGGAAACCAATCAGAATATCTATTGTTTATATAATAGACATTTCTCACAGGATAATGAAGAAATGAGTGGGGTTTTGAATCGTTTATTTCTCTTTTTGTGGAATTTCTTGTGGGGTTGCCATTCTTCTGAAAAATAACTTTGAATACACAATCCATGATACTGCAGGATAACTGTGGTAACTATATAATTTTAGATATGGAAATAAAGTTCGCATATCACTCTCATTAACATATATGGTCCAAATCAGGATTGTCCTGAATTCTATTAAAAAATTTCAAATCTAATAGATGACTTTGACAGTTCTCATATTATCATATGCAGTGATTTTATTCTAGTTTTGAAACCCGACCTGGACAATGATAATACATATAAAAACATAAACAACCCAAAAGCTAGAGATAAAGTATTATTGTTATTGAGAACTTTGCATTCTCCATAATTGTGGGCCTCAACCACTGTTTTATTAAAGAAAATGAAGGTCAGGAATATCTGAGGTGATTTGTCTAGTTATCAATATCTGATTACTATTCAGGAATTCAGAAAGTTGCCGACTGCAGAGGTTATTCATCTGTGACGTTTGGGATGACTTGTACCTAATTGTGAGCTTTGTGTAACTCTCCCAGCCAGTGAGTCGGTGTGTGTGAGGGAGAAGGTCAGCATTTTATATCATAACATATTCTCTGTAGACAGAGTGTAAAATTTGACAGGATAGTTCACGTTTTAAGTTATTCAGTAGTACTCTACTAAGATTAGTAGTGATGATGTCTGCAACTTTCGTGAGAACTTCAATTTTCACATTAAAAATAAAAACCCAAAATGAATGTCAACTATGACAGCAAATAGATAAGCTGTCTTTTTTTAGGGTCAAAAGGCCAAGATTTCGAATACCCTTGACGAGGAGTTATTTCAAAGTATTTTGGAGTTATTTGTAGACCGTAAATTCTACACCAAAATGACTGTGCTCCTCTGTATGTTTGATACCTGTTATAGTTGTCGAAACTGACTTAAATTCATACGGAAGACATTGAAACTCATTGATAACAAGCAAAATACAAAATGAAATGGATCACATTTGTGTTTCAACAAATGGAAAGCATTTGCCTTTTTCATTGACATCTAACTTTCAGCTAGGATTTCACAGGGCAACTTTCATATTGTCAATAATGTGATAATGTAGGAGGAAAATTGGTTAATTTTTTTCGTGTGACAACTTGGGCTACTACAAAGTTATATCATATCAACATTATTGTGCACTGTACTCAAGTTACCTCCCCCTGATATCGGACTGAACAAGTACGCTCAATGGTCACACCAAGCATTATTTGTAAATATTTTATCTAAATGTTGACTAATATGCAATACTATTCCTATTACAACGAGTATGTGTTTGTCAGTTGAACCATGCACCTATTAAACTGTTTTGTAACTATTACACACTTAAAAATACAGTAAAACAATTTCACAAAGCCGGGAATAGGCGTCCTTATACATTGCCTAACAGCAAGCGGTCGTGATGTGTGGCAGAAAACCCCGATCTCAGTTGCATGGAACTTGACCAATCATCTATTACAACCAGCAACACGTTCATCAAATAGTATATGATTTCATCCAATATAATTGATTCTATTTTTGAAATCGGTTTCACCCGAATGATAAGAGGTTTCCTTAGGTAGTTTTCTAACCAGTGGAAACGGAATTAAATACTAACCAAATTGGACCGGCTTGAAAAAAGTGAGCAATGCATTACTTTCATTCCATTGCATTTAATACTGATAAAACGAATACCTTTCAGGCATTTCAACAAATAAAAAAAAATAAAATGAAAATAATGAATAAAAAAAAAACAAACGAAAAACGAAAAGTAAAAAATACAGACATTTGTAACAACTTATGTACAAGTCACACCACAACTTTGCTTTGTATTCTATGTCATCAGCATCTGGGATGTCAGATTTAATACACATGTTCAGCTCTCTAAACCCATCCCACAACTTCTGAATCTGAACAGCTTTATTTCGGTCATCAAAAAACTCAGCTGCATCAAAATGTTCAAGCAGCAAAAGTTTCTCTGGACCAGTGAGCTCACGATACTCTAACTTTTTACTATCAACGTTTACACAAAGTTAAAAATGTATTCCCAACATTTGCAACACATTTACAAGCTTCAAGACATTCTTTAACTTATCTTTATCTTGCACTGTAGAGGTAAAAGTTGAATTTTCTGTTACGTTTTCCATGCACCTAAGATCAGCGACAAGAAGACCAATTTCAAGGTCCTGATATTTCTCTTTTGTTCTAATAATAGCTAATGGGTATTTACTCTTTGCAGAAACACTCTTGTTCTCATTGATAATGGTAAAAGTCACATTTACAATATGAACTCTCTTTCCCACATTAGTGCCATCCCTAGAAATTTTAATTCTGATGTCTCCATCTGGTGCAAAGTTTTTCTCCATATCTAATATATTACACAACACAATTACCAAGTGTTTTTTCAGAGATTGTTGAACACCCAAGACCATCTGGAGTAATTTCAATATTGAACTTAGAATTTAATTCAGCCACAATCTTACTGATAGCATAATTTCTTGGAAGTACTTTAAATAAGATATTAAATTCATGGTATGCTTCATTACTAATATATGAGGGTATTTATGTCATCAACATTTTGATTCAACTCTGAATTTTCTTTAGATTCGTAACCAAAATGTTTCAAAACTTCTTCTTTGTTATTTTTCATAACCGTAACTGAAATAGGAGTAACCCCATTTTCTGTCAGAAAACTCAATGCTGTTCTACACTTATCTGTGTCTCGTTTCCTAAGTTTTGATTGATACCCAAGGCGTACATTCTGTGAATGGTTTGTGCTTCAATGTTTTTTTCATTTCTTGAGTTTCTGTTGCTAAACTAAACTTACATAACTTTTTTCTTAAGTCATTGTTTCCTTTTTCCTTTTCTTCTAACTGCCTCTGACCGACTGCCTTTATTGTCTCAACCATTAACTGTGTCTCTTCCTTGTCAACCATGACATCCAAACTATATTTTGAAAACCGGAGTCCCTCCTTAAACTTCTTGATCTGATTCCCACCCTTTACTTTAGCTTTCAAAGTATTTGTCTTTAATCTGAAAAGCTCCGCTCTTAAATATTTAAGACTAAGGTCATTTGGCAAAAGTTTAAGTGTACAATGCTCTTGCACAGCTAAAGAAATTTGTTCAACTGTTTTTAGATCTAAAGCTTTCTTCCAAAACTGATCTGATGATAAAATCTCATACAAAATTTCTCTTACAACCATTTTCTATGATAGTATAACTAAGATTTCTAACCAACAAAGTCATAACAGAAGTCTTTTGATTATTTAAAGTAAGGGTCATTAAGGAGATGTGGCAACATTCTGTGGTTGTCGGCACACTTAACAAAAGTAAACACTAGCTGTGTTCCTCTAGAATTTGAACAATTCCAGTTGATCACTCTCAGGTTGCTTCTTGATTTCATATTCTCTCAAATCTCTTTGTACTCTTAAACAGAATTTCAAAGTGGCAGTCTTAACATAGCAATTGTCTCCTTCTGCATTCAACACACGGTAGTCCCAAGTTTTCCTGAAAATTTTGGTCAACATAATTCTAGGTGAAATAGTATATGTGGTCCTAGATCTTGTCACTTTGTGGACAATTGCAACATCTCTTAATATTTCAAAATCTTCTTCAACTAATGGAATCCTTAGGCATACGAAACTGTCAATCTTGGTACAAACAGTAAGGTGTTCTTTGATAAGGACACCTAAATCCTCCAGGGCCTGAGGGTTGTTTTCAGTTTCAATGAATGGTTCCAATTTATCTTCTTCTATCAGTCGATCATATTTTTAACTCCAACCTGTAACAGAAATGGAATAGAATACAAAAATATTTGTATGATATAGAACTATAAAAATGTCTCTGCTACCTTATAATCAGTGGATCGCTATATATAGTGACTTGGGACAGGGTACAATGTGGCAGACAGATGGACATGGGTGCAATGCTTGATCCCCCTCCCCCTATTTAATGGCAAAGGCATCATAAAATCAAAATAAAACTAGCAAATTATAAATATGTGCTTATATATTTATATTGTTTAAATGATTTAGAGGGAATTTCCAAATTCATTCAAAGTTCTGTCCACAGATCTCGAAAAAAGTATGATTGAAAGTAGAAGGTTATAATGATGCAGTGAAAAACACTGTTAAATATTTCATTGATATACACATCATATTTACCAAATGCTATTCTCAGGGCTTTATATAGATATTGTTAATTCCGATTTCACTCGGAGTTTCAACTGGAATTAATAAATTGAAAACATTTAATTTGACAGTTACCTATGAAATGGATTTTCACATAGCCACCGTTAGTTTCTGTGTCGTCTAATATCCGAACAGGATATAATCCAGGAGTCCATGTAGGCCTATCATCTGCCCTGAGACACTTTCCCCTTGCAGGTCCAATATCAACAGAATTCAGTTCTCTGAAATCATAATAAATTGACGAATTTCATTTCGACACTACCCGGTATATAATGATATATAGGCATAGGCTTGTTTGGGATGGGATTGGGGTTATGTCGAGGAGACGGGATTGGGATGTCAGTTGTGGTTTG
Organism: Ylistrum balloti; assembly: GCF_031769215.1. Taxonomy (NCBI): domain Eukaryota; kingdom Metazoa; phylum Mollusca; class Bivalvia; order Pectinida; family Pectinidae; genus Ylistrum; species Ylistrum balloti. The sequence goes on along the minus strand of NW_026782313.1, from coordinate 43,229 downwards.
ATTTGTTAGGCGTAATGTCCTACAATTTTCACGAACAAATTTTCCCCGACACCGGATTGCAAAACTAATAACTCCTGTATCACTTCAGTCTAAAATCAGAATCTATTATTTCAACACTCACTTCAACTGTAAGTTAACATTGATATCATACTCACTTATAAGAACCTACCGTTTCTCCAGTAGCCCCAGCTTAGCAATTTGTAATTCTCCGCCTTCCTGCTGTTGCAGTTTTTCTTTTCTCCCGGCCTCAGGATAACAAGGGCAGATAACTCTAATTCGTTGTGCAAAATAAAGTTGATATGCTCAATAAGGAAGCTTAAGGTTCTCTGGTGACCATGCAGATGCGGCTAGTATCAGGGATCTCCCTTCAGAAGATGACCTATCGACGATTCCAGAGGATGATTTCAACACTGGGATCAATATGATGACGGTGTTATCTCTACACGTCGAGACCAGCGACTATGAATTGAGCCTTATAAAAAAAACCCAGACCTTTGAGTTTATTATTTAAATTTAAACCATATATCTTTTTCATAGTGATACATTCGCGTGGCTTTACAGAGGGACTTCCACATAACTATCTAACTATGGCGGTTACATGGCTGACATACACCCTCAACAAAAGGATATTTAAAATGGTACCATACAACCTTAACGATGAAATTCTGTTGTTAATTCTAGGTACAAATATGAATATCAATACTTATATCCTGACGGATGTACATCACAAAAAGAAACTCATATGAATATTTACTTGGGTTGAATTCATGCTCAATTTAACTTTATTTAGAGATGCTTTTGAAGTTGGTGAGGAAGAGGAGAGCGGCGGTAGTGATTTTGAACAACGTCAGCGACACTTTTTTAAACGCTGGGCCGCTTAGGTACAGTACGTACTGTTAGCACCAAGATGGCGAGTACAACGCAATCTCCACATTGGGAAACGGTTGGGAAGGCAAAGAAAAGTGGCAAAAGCCAAATTCCTCACCTTACACGGAATGAGAAAAAGCAATTTATTGAAAATATGCCCAGGATCGAAGCAAGTAGTAAGTGAATCTCTGAATATTAATGATTACATACTTCATACGAACGGTACCGGCTTTTCGTCAACGTCATCAACTTACTTTCACTTATTCGTATTTCGACAGTTGTGTAACGTCACACGGTTTTATCTTTGATATATTTGTATTTTTCCGTTTTGTTATTGTTTATTATTTGTTAATTCACTATGTTGATTTGAATTAACACGACATGTTATAAAATAAAGTTTTATTTGTTGTTATCGTTTAGAAATCGGTTCCGGACCGCTATGTATTTCGGACCGGGCATTTTATTAAAGTGTATTACGTGAATTATCTAGTTAAGTGAAGTTTATTTCCGGTGCAGGTTTAGATAAATCCTCTTCACCGGACTAAAAATACATATAATACCTAGCACATAATAGATGTACAGTGTAGTCAAACTTGTCAAATACAATAGATTCGTTTTAAAATAGTAGTAATAATAAAATGAGTCATACAAATACAGAATAGGCGATCGGCTCTATAATAAAAAAAAAAACAGGTCTTGATTTTCCCAAAATTTGTCCAATCTATTTTAGAAATATTTAAGGTTTGGTGCAATCACAGACTCCAGTACAGTGTTCCAGATGTGTGCTGCTCTTATTATAAAAAAGTTCCTTCTTTGGGTTGAATTAGCCCCAGCAACCTCTCATCTAGATGCTTTTGATTATTGCATCATGTAACATTTAAGGAATGAAAAAAGTCTGTTCATCATGAAATATTATGCATTTTGTCATTGGCAAAAAATGTATTTTTTTTTCCTCATACACGTGTATATTTTTTCCTCATACACATTTTTACATGTTAAACATCCTCTCATATATGATGTCATCTGTCAAGTGCATAAAATCAGCCATGAGTAAGTGGCAAGTATCACTCGTCCCTCCCCAATGAACAACTTAATAATAAAAACATAATGCTGTGAAGAAGTACAATATTGCAGCTACATAAAGGTAGATTGTATTAAGTGAAATCTTCAGGGTTTTGAAAGGGGCAGAGCAAAGGCTACATGCATTTAACCTTTGACCCTTCTCCCACCACCCTGGTAGGTGTCAGCTCCGGTGTTCTGACTGAAAGGTACGAGGCAGAATCAATTATGGTCCAATTAAGGGTATACTTGCACATGATAAGTTAACTGATGTAAGGCAATGCGTTGATTGAAAGAGGATGACAAATGGCAGTATTTTCTATTTGTAACCGATCATATAGTTCATTTTATGAAAATTCTTCCGGTGTAAGCGTGTCGGATTATGTAAGCGAGGCTGATTTTAATATTTTGACTGATCTCATACAGCAAGAGGAATAGATAAGTTGAGATACCCCATGTGGACATTTTCAGGGACGATTTTAACGATATTTTGAAAACAGAATGTGGAGACATTACTTTGACTCAGTTGGAATATTCTATTCCGACACAGTCGTTATCGGTATTTGGAAATGAAACAAAACAAAATTCTACAAGATTTGGTCCCACTCTTACATCAGGCTATGTCGCACAGAAACATTTGGAAAGGATTCCGAAAAAAACTAGGGACTAATACTAAATGGTGTGTTTAGATATGGAAGTTACGTCATCTTATGAAATCACATCACCACGAAGACCTATCTTCAGTATAAGGATCAGTTTCTACAAATATGTCACAGTCAATCCTCGGCTCTGATTGGTTGGAACGTATGAAAATAACAAAACTGCTGTCTAAATGCAATTTAAAAACAAACTCCGCTATCATTACTGCAAGAACTTCAAGTTAATATTTAGGTATAACAGGAAAAACAAAATAAAAACTACAAAATAACCAGAAGATGGATAAACACATCAACAACATCAATACTTTCCTATAGACGTCAAAGACATCCTCATCCCATCCAACTCCAGAGCAAGAGACGTACATCTGCAGCAACTTGCATTTAAACTTGTAAATGTGACAAAGGACTGAGCAACAACACCTTGGAATCTCCAGCTGTTCAGAGCATGAAATTATAGGGGTTCAAGGCAAAAATCCCCTTAAAATCTCACACCACAACCATTTTTATCTGCAGCTTACCCTCACAAAACTTTGAGAAAAAAATATTGCACCCTGTATATATAAACTTTTACTTGCCTCTGCGCGAGCTTTCCACACCACTTGAAACCCAGCATATTAATCAATATTAATAACAGTAGGAAATCACAAACAAGACCATAGTATCTATATGTTATTAAGTGACATGTTAGAGCAAATTGTCCATTAACCAATGAAAAATTGAAACTGTAAGAAGAAATGTTTAGTTCACTTAAAAATTCAAGAAGTGTCCTCATGTTTTTTTGTAAGTATTACTTCACATGAAGTTGAACATTGGTAACTAGTATACAGAACAGCAACTGACACCAAGATATGATGGGAAAATAGTTTTAATAGAAATGGAAAGAACCAAGCACAGAATAGAACCTCATGAGAAATGTCAATTGGAAAGAGAAATGTACTGGAAAAATCATTATGAAAAATGTTTGATACCATAAAACAAGAATATTTCATTAGAAACAAGTAAGGGGATCTTGGTTGTCAGTTACATTTTTTAAGTAAGGATTTATGCATTTGCTTATTGTCAAATCCATACAAAATATTGGCCCAGTCTTAGAATCGTTAATCTCACTGTTCATGATTTGAAGGATTGTGTGATGTTTTATTTACCGAAAGTTTATATCACAATCTTCCAAGAAAATACAAGTTGAACTAATATTTTCAATCTAAAACGTTGTGATTCCATGCTAGAATAGCTGTAATTGGACTGATCAAATGATCACTGTTTTATCTGCAATTTTTTTTTTTTTCAATTTTTTCAGAACCACTTAAAGAATCTGTGACCATGTATGATGCATTTTTGGAAAAGGAAAGGAAGGAGGAGTTAAAAGCTAGCAAAAGTCATGAAAAATCCTCACCAACTAGTACAGCATCTAACAGAGATCAAAATGGTAAAGCTGGTGGTGATAGGAAAACTGTTCAGAATAAAAAGAAGAAACCAGACCAGGAAAAGAAGAAACAAGTGGACTATGCTGAAGCAATATCTGCTGTATGTGGTATAAGTACAATAATTAGTGAACTTGTGGTTGGTGTGGTATGAAATGTATACCATAGCTAGTGTACTACTTAGTGGTGTGGTTAAGTTTATGCACTATATATTTGTAAGTAGGCCCAGTGGGGTATATAAATTTATGCACTTCAAATAGGTATGTACAGGTGTAATTGTCAGTGGTGATTCCCAAATTAAACCATTTAATATTCTCTAGTAATTTCCCAAATTTACAGTCTATTCTTGAAAATACGCTTTTCAAAATGAGAAATGAAAATCCCTGTCGTGTTTAATGATCTGCAATGTGTAGTTGATAACATATAAACTCTGTTATGAGTTAAGTTGTGAGTTTACTTTTGTTTGTCTTTGGTCGATGTTTCAGTCAGTACAATTTGCAAGTAAATGACATGTAAGATATTTTGTATCTTGATCAGTCCTTAGAATGAAAGGAATAAAAAATAATCCTGGGTTAACAAAGAAACAGACAATAGTGTTTAAGCTGAAATATCATGAAAGTGCATGCATTTGAACGTATTCAAAATGTTCTCTGAAAGTAATTGGGTAAATTTGTATTCCAGATCACCAAAGATGAGGTGAAGTCAACCTTGACCTTGACCCAGACACGGTTCCCTGACAACCTGGAAGTATGGCTCAAAGATCTGGCATCTTTCTTAAACCTGAAATTAGAAAAAGTGCCAGAGTCTGACCCTGTCTTCACTAACAAACCCAAAGGTAAACATTTCAATACATTATACATGTACAATGTTTTGGTCTTGTCTTCCTATAACTGTTGCTGTTATGAGGATATTGTAGGTGATTGGTAAATTCTTGTAGCTTTTTGTTTTTTCATAGTTTTACATGTTTATACCTTTAAGCTTATTTTAGATTTAATAATGCTAAATTTCTGAATGTCACTATTGTTGAAATGAGATATCTAGATATTTTGTGATTTATAACCATTATCAACCTCCTTGTCTCAAGCTTTTATCTTACTTTGAATCTTGTTTAAGTACCCTCTAAAGTCATGTAATGGAGTAACATTACTTTAAATGTATAAATATTATGAGAATTTTTAACTTGATATATCATTGGTATTTACAGATTTCCCACTGTGCCACCTTGATCGTCATTGTCAACAAACAATCACATCTGTGATCAAGCAGGCTTCCGAGGACACCAAGGAGCATATGTTTTATCACTGTGTGAATACCATGCTGACGGAGCTGAACAAGGGTAAGAATGTTGCTACTTTTAAATGTTTTATAAGGTAAATCGTAACTAATATATTTGATCTATGAAGAGATAGAGCCAACACTGTAGTAGTGGATTACAGTATCTTCGTTGCCCTCCTGGATAACCGAAGGTATGCAAGGGGTTAAGGAGAAAGGGAAAACTTAGAGTAAAGATAACTCCACTAAAGTATTTGATATTTTAATCATTTATTTGATCTAACTTTGAAATTCAACTAAAATCAACTGAAGAATACATTTCAGGTAAGAATTTCACAGTTTGAGCATGTTTAAAATTAAAAGAGTACTCTTAATTCAACACTTTATCTTTATGTTGACAGGAAACTCCACCCTTGGGTACCGTATCTTTATTCAACTGCTTGTTAAAGTTAGACCAGATGTTGCTTTGTCCAAACTGGCCCAGGTTAGTGTTGCTGTTGTTTGTTTGTTTGTTTGTTTGTTTGTTTAAAATGCTCTACAACTTTGTTGATTCCTGGTAAAAGATATCAAAACCACAGTAAAATTACATTTAGCTAAAAAAATCTCAAATGATTTTCATGCACTTTTTAACAAATTTAGAAATAACCTTTATCAATGTGTTAACATCTTTCTTCACCTGAACTTTTTTTTCTTTCAGTTTCTGGAGCTTTTGAAGACCAACCAGAACAGGTCCAGTAGATGTTTGACCATACTTTGGTCACTTGGGCAGTGTGGTCACCTTGACCTGAAATGTGGACTGCGAAGTAAATATTTGAAATAAATCATTTTGCACATTTAGCATGATTCTTTACAGTTAGATGTGACAGCTTTTGTGCACATATTGGAACACAAATTTTAAATAATAGTACCCTAACATCCTCAAATAATCCCAACATATATGAAAAAATTTTGAATACTAAGTTACTGCTCAAGTGTTATGATTGTGGAGACCACATGGTGAAAAATAGCTAAAGTGGGATATAACAAGTAAGGCTTACATGTCATATTTATGCTTGGAGTTTTGTGTCAGGTTCATGATAGAAGCTGTGCAGTATGGAGGACTAGTGATATAGATATCTTACACTTTTCCATCAGATGGTGGACTATTCAAATGGCCCTACATCTGTTGTCCATCCATTATGAATTATTAATTGTCATTCCTGTTTCTTGAGGAACACGGGGTGAATCTTTTTTCAGATTTCATGTGTAGGTACCATTGGTCCCTAGTTGTGCCCTTTTGATTGTGGGACTAATCAGGAAATTAAAATTGCTGAGAGGCAGCCATTGTGCATTTTGCAAATAGAAGGTTGATATTGCAATGTCTTGAAGTACTAGATGGCACTTTCTCAAATTTCATACGTAGGTTCCCCGTGGTCCCCAGTTGTTCCTGTTTGATTTTGGGCCGGATCAGTTTGTTATTGCTCTTACATGAGAAATGATGTATAGATTTGGTAGTTTGGGATTATTGTCACTATTTCTTAAGAGAAATTTGAAATTAGATATAATCAAAATGAGAAATAGAGGAAAGTGGAAAAGATGCAACTTTTAAAGAACAACAAAAGATTGAACAAAGATGGGAGCCAAGATCCCTCTGGGATCTCTTATTTGATACTGAAATTGGCCATTACTTTAGATAAATCTCTATATATTGATCTTATAAATTCACTGATGATCTAGCAATACCTGGTATAAATAAGTAGTTGTTCTGTATTATATGTCAATGTGGATGTGTGATGGACTTGTTTCATTCCTTCCTACCCCACTGTGGGTCTTTAATGATTTTGACTGTATTATGAATAGATATATAATAGCCTGTATATGTATTGTGTTCTAGCGTGGATTGAAGTGATGCAGCCGACCCTGAAGGTGCGACCAGTGGCTAATTATTGTGTAGACTACCTGGAAGAACTGCTGGAGTAAGTACAGGACCATCTTTATCGTGTTTACAAGTGTAATCACTCATTGGCAAGTGTTGAATATCTTTTAAATGCCATCAAACATTTTGTAAAGGATGTGTAATGTTAACTCTTAACAATTCTGTGGAGATAAAGATATCTTTTGTTAATCATGTGCAGTTTTCCAGTTTCAAACTCTACAGTTGTCAGTTTTTTGTAAATCTTCAATTTATGTTGAACACTCTTCTTGTTCAATGTTAAATATACATATGACCCCATGGCTCTTGGGCTTCCAAATACTTGCTGTAATGTATGAAATGTAACTAAATGTCCATATTTGGTTTGGTTCAGTTAGTATCAATATCTTTGTACACTTTGTTTTAGGAATAAGAAAGCCCTGAGTACAGTGTATGGGGTGATCAGTGTTCGGGAGTATTTTTACTTACTTGATCTTATATTTGGGGACCGTCAGATGCCAGGAGACCTCAGTAGAAAGCTGCAAACCCTCTACCCTGACATCAAGGTAAAGACATCGTCAACTTTTCTTCATACTTCGGCATCAAAAATAAAGGATTTCTCATTAAAATTTTATGGAAAAGATATTTTTTAGATGTTATTAATTAACCTGGTAAGTTTAATTGTTATCATATTCCAAAAAAGTTGGAATCTGAAAGTTAAGAGTTCACCTTTTGAACCTGTATATTTAAGATGGTTAAACTGAGGTCAAGGTCCAGATTAATGTGTTTGTGGTGTCTATAACTTTGCGACCAGTACAAGTTGACCAATCTTGGGTCTATAAACCCCCACATTCAGACCAAAGTCAAAGTATTATCGAGTTCTGATTCACTGAAAGTGGTTGATCTGTGATTTGTGGGATCAAAATGACAAGGTGGTGTGTTGCAACACAAGCCCGAGGTCAGTGTCAATTTAAAGTTGTCCAGGCTACAGATTAAGAATCTGGATTTTATGTCGGAAGTAGGATCAGAAACATGTTTTTTTTATATATACTCCTTTACATTCCACTTGCAATGAGTTTGTGGGAGCAATAATGTATCTGTTTTACTGGCCATATTTGGTCATTTAAGCATTTCAAAAATGATGAATGAGCGATTTTGTGTATATATACAGGGCTCTCATTTACAGCCGACTTGCAATGCAAAAAAGTTTGTTTTTTCCCAATTTAATTTTCCCAATTCTGGAAAATGCCGCTATTTTTCCATATTCTGGGCATATAAGCCCCATTTCAAAAATGGTGAATGAGCGATTGTGTGTATATATATATGAGATGAGGATGAAAGGATATGTGTTATGTTTGTGCCTTTGTTCACCTTTTGAACTATGTTGTATGATGATTTAAGAATAATACTTTGTTTTCCATGTAAACATATTAGTGCTAATATTGTACGATAACTTATGTACTATGTTAGGGTTTTGTAATGTCTATTTATATGAATGTAAAAGACTTGGAAAATTGAAGAAAAAAAATAAAAATCCAAAAAGGGTTAATTGGTTTTGGTTGAAGATTTTATGCGAGTCTTGGACTAACATTAATGATTTTTTTTTATTCAAATATTGTTATGGAGTGTACCGGTATACAAAATGTGCAGGTAAAAACATGAGTATGTTATATTCATAGAGCCAAAGAGGAGACAATTGAAAGTTTACACAAGCTGTGACAGTTGTTTTAGTTACAATACAATGTTCACGGTACTTAATGTGAGATTTAAAAGAAGAGTACACAGCAAGTTTTAAACAACTCTCTTTATTTACAGACAATTGTGTATGGTGGTACCACAGCTAACATGAGAAACCTGTTCCCATCGTATCTAACCAGAGCTACTGCCAACACTTCTCGTCTGATGATGGCTGAGGTAACTACACATCTTCCAATAAGGTTTCTTATGTACAGCTTGTTGAAAATTCTTGTAGCTGATGTCAAGTCTGCTTTACTGTTTGTCCTCTCAGTTCGTTGCTTTTGTACAACTTGTTGATGATTCTTGTAGCCGATATGTCAAGCCTGCTATACTGTCTGTACTATCAATTGGTCAAACAGTTATATACAGTTATAGCATAAAGATGCTGACACATTGCATAAAGGTTCTTCTTGGATCAAACATTGATGTTGAGGATAAAAGATAAAATTTTACAACTTCATTTTTTCCAACTTTTTGGAATCTATCCTTAAAAATAATTACAGTGTAATGGTTTGTGGGCATGATAGGTAACACATATTGCTTTGGCATTGTATTCTTGTTCATTTTGTCGACTTTCTTTGTAGTTGATGTCAAGCCTTCTGTACTGTCTTTCAACGGATGAACAATGCTACAGTGTGTGGGTGCAGATGTACACCAAGTACATACAGCAGTCCAGGTAAATCTGAAAAGCAGTGATAGCATTGAAAATGGAATTTGTTTAAAATCTTTGAATAGCTTGACCTATATTATATGTTTGTTTTGTAACCCTCGGTGCTTTACTTCTACAGCATGTTAATGCAGTACTTGCTTGATACCTGGGACACCTCAAGCAAAATTCTGGACAAGAAGTTACTAAAGAAGACTCTTCGTTCTTTCTCCATCACCAATGATGAGCTGGCTTCCCGAGGCAAATCCAGTGTAGAAGGGCTGGAGCAGTGCTCTGTTGTTTGTAAGGTAGTTATAATTTGACTTATCTCCCTTTAACTGTTTTCTTTCCTCTTGTAAAGATTGGTGTTTAGCCATATAGAGAAGTGGTTTATCCAAGCGTCGAATTAAAAGGACTGAAATAAGTGAGTGACGAACAGTGTGTTAAATCTGCTTACTGAGCACTATCCCTGTATCGTGGTTCTAAAACAACATTGAATACCACCAGACATATTGCCACACTGACTTTACTATGTGTTATCTTGTGTCATTAAATTAGCGACTCGTTTGATACAGCTAGATAGCATTTTGTGCTGTACTACACATGTATGTTTACAGCATAAAATTTTGATTTAAGCAGTCAAGTTGAACTAACACTATGCAATCAATAGACACTATGCAGTCAAAGCTCTGGGTCAGATGTCAAACAAGACTAAGGTTTTACTTTTCTGTCCACATTCACACATCAATGTTAAGAAATAGTGTGTGATCAGTTTCTCAAGTAGGATAACAGAAACCAAACTTAGTATAGAGTTAGATCCTAGGGTGTACAAATCATATCAGGACACAGAGATTTACATTGCATGTGTATCTTGGTTCATTTTTTGGAGTGAAAAACAAGGAATTTAGGTGAATTTAGAATTTCCTGTTCACTTATTTCATGAATAAGTTTTGTGTCGTTAAATATTTATTAATTTGAAAGAGTCAAAGTGGGAACAAAATGGTGTATAATTCTGTGGAATTCTTGTTGTGGTTTTGGACTTTGTATTTTTCATCCATGTTAGAACGCTGTGTTTAGCTGTTTTTCAGAAGGTATAATAACTATAGCCACCAAATTCAGAAAATAATTAAGCCATATAGTGTACAACTCAATTGAGGACAAAATATTGGTGGGAAGTGGACACGTAGAATTTTAGTGGTTTTTGGAAACTTGGCAAGATCTTGAATAATTGTCAGGAATATAGGTATTATGTACACTATTAATATTACTACAATATTTGGAATTAGGATTTTTCTGTCAGATTTAAGCAGATGATTATTTTTCTGCATTTCATGTTTTTGCGAGTCAAAACAGCACTTCATAATTCCACAAATTTTATTCACAGTTCCAAGATGGAACTGAAAACTTTAAATAGATGGATTGCTTATAATGAAGATAAATTACTCTTATTTACTCTGGACTAAATGTTTCTCAAATGATAAAGCCTTGATAATATGGAACGGACTAAAATGGTATTTATCTTCATGTTTACAGGAACTTCAACAGAAATTGGATCAGACTCGTTTTCCATGGGCATGGCTGATGTTTTTGTTTGTTTCCTTGGTTACTGCAATCGTCGCCTATGACATTTACATCAGCACTTCTATAAAAAGTAAGTATAATAAAAAAAAAAAATGGAAAAGAAAAAAAAAAACAAAGACAACAAAATATCTAGTCTAATATCACCAAGGCCATACAGGATGTAATCTGACAGAATTATCTGGGATGTAGTCCATCATTGTACGTCTCATATATGCTCTGTTTATGATGCAGTTTCATTATAAACTCTACTAACTCTTAAAAAACCAGGATATAAATCTGACACAAGGGAGCGAAATCAGGCATTACTTTTCTTGCAGCATCAGCATCTACATTTGTGTAAAATTAAAAATCATTAAATACGTGCTATTATCATCAACCCTGTTTTATAGTTTTATACATAAGGAAGAGCATTTCAGCTCATGGTTTCAATTTCAATATTAGGTTAAATGGATTTATCGGAGTTGTGGGTCATTGTAATTGTTTGATTTTAAACAATTTCAATTTTTGCAGTAATCAACGGTAATTAGTGATTAGTTTTTCAGTTACATACAAAAATGGTAAATAATCAATTAGTAAATGATTACAGGAAATTAAATGAAGAAATTGATTGATAATTGATTACATTTTGGAGGTATTGAGCCCATCCCTGATTTGTTTATAAATAGCCCGAAGTAACAAGTTTATGTTTAGCTCGGTGGTGAGCTTAATTTCTCCCTAAGTAGATGTGCTGTCATAACCAAACCTGGAATATACATATGTCTATACATGGCCATCCCAACACTTATTGCAGATGTTGAATTTCATCTTCAATGTACCGTTGACCATTTATTGAATTAGTTATTCATATAATGAATACACCATATTGACTTAATCCTGTTGATATGGACCAGTAGGGACATGCAAAACTTATAGTGACGGTAAATTCTCATTTTTATGTACTTGTATAGTGTTAATCAGTTAAATACACAAGATGTGTGGCGTCTTTTATATAGCTTTCCAGTGTCAAGAAAAGATGTCGCTGTAGACTTTGAGTGTGAAACACTATCATGTATGGCTGTTTTGTTTGATGTAACCCTAAATTTATTTGGAAGATAGAGTTATTTCTATGAATTTAAACACCTTATGAGACAATTCTGCAACATCCCAGACAATAGAAATAAGAATTTACACATGGTTTGTTACTACTGCAGCATCCCGGACTATGCAGTTTCTGGAGGATTATGGGATCTTGCCATTTGCAGAACAAGTGTGGGGACGGGTTCACCTCTACACTTCCATGGCCTACGGGTATGTAACAACTTACATCTCAATATTTACCATTGTATGGCAGTGTTGTGAATAATTATCTCATGAATCGAAGCGATGTAGGAATAATTCAAACAAATAGCAGATCCCTCCTATGGTAAAGCCAAATGAAATTTAAAATGACAGATGTTTTTGAATTTAGTTGGTCAATTGGCATTCATAGTGCCAATGAATGCCAACTGAAAGCAGTTCAATACTTCAGTATCTCCTGCCATATGGGCCTGTATCAACAAGCAGTGCTACTGTTATCTTTACATCTCCATAACATACAAGTTTGTATCTACAGCAGTGTGATGCATGTTTCTGTTTTCTCAATGCAGTAGGGTTAAAATCCTGGATGAAACATTCACTATCATTTGTGATAAAATTCAGATTATATCTAACCACCTGCTGGAGTACAATTAATTGACAATCAGTTTTAAACGTTATTTTATTGGATGCAGGGTCTATAAAGTCTGTTATTGTTGCCAGGTATAGGTATTTATTGTGATTGATGAAATTCGTACAAATGATGTTGGAATCATTTCTGGTATTTCATTACACAGGCTGTCAACCAAGTCTTCTTCAGAATATAGGAATATCTTTTCAACAAAATATAGGAGTTTTTCAAACGAGAATCATTTCATTCAAAGGCATTTATACTAATAAATCTTACCTTCACTTACTCTTTCTATATTAATCAATGATTAAAATCTACCTTAAAGTAACCATTCACTTCAACAGCATCACAATCCAGGTAGAGAGCTGCTGCATAGCTCATCATCATCATCATCTGAATGGGCACCTAAAAGGCCAATATCCTATTGTACTGTCTGGCAAGGTGCCCATACAGGTGATAAAGAGATGCACTGAATCATTTTCTGGTGGCTGGTGATGCTGTTAAAGACTTAAGAAATCTCAAACTTGTAAAATCAAGAAGCCAAAAGCAGTATCAAAGAAATATTTACTATCTCTACATTTATCGGTGACAAATTTCCTGAAAAAATATATATAGGCTGTAGGAAACAGCTGATATACAGCCAGTTGAGAGCCTGCATCACATGATTTGTTGAATATTGAATTGTATAATTGATGAAAATTTGATTGACAACTTTGTTCTTTCCTACACAGATGGGTCTGTGTCAATGTGCCACTTTACTACGGTAAGATGCAAGCATCTGTGGGCCCTTACATGTGGCAGGCATGGACACGGCTGCTGCAGTTCTGGGGCCAATTCCTTGAGTTTACAGCGCCATTCAGACTTTGGGCTACATTAAAGTTATCGCAGTGTTTAGAATGGGTAAATAGTTTATAATTTAGTCATTACACATTGTGGATACGATGAAAATTTATCCAAATGTTTAAAGTCTTTGCCTGCTGGTGCTGATCTTACCGTCTCCCACTGAAATTATGGATTCAAGATCTAGTATTCCAGTTAGACTTTTGAAGCGGTCAGTATTCTGCTGTCTTTGGACATTGGAAGTTGATATAAGAAATGCAAGTGAAATAATTACCGGGTATGACTCTTCATGTGATAAAGATATAAATTGTAATGTACCACAAGGAGACTAGAAAGCCTAGTCACTGTCTATCTGGTGGTTGTGTCCTGTAGTTGGTGATTAAAATTTATTTACCAACACTTGTAAGCAAGACATTTTACAAATTCATATTTGATACGAGAGAAACACAATTTAAATCGTTTTGCATTTAAACTAGACAATCAGTTATATATGTTCAGTAACAGGTAAAAAGGATGAAAATAATTCAGACCACTTATTATTACATATATCAGATGTACTGTGTTGATAGATATCAATTATTTATAAAAATTATTATTCTGTGTTTGTAGATACACGGGCTGTCACCAGAGCTATGGACACAACTTTGGAATTACATATGGCTATCATGGGATTTCTTTAGGGACTACACCTTCTGGATAGGTGGCCAAATGGCCAACCTTCTTTATATCGCCTACCACTGGGTGGAAGAAAATATTATTTTGTAAGTATGATTATTTTGAAAACTTTCGAAAGTAGTATGTACATTGCCTGTAAGAAAGTTAGAGGAAATTGTAAGCAAAAATCAACTTAGATGGTTTGAAAGTCAATTGTTTGACGGTTTGGTAGATATGGAGATTATTTGATAGATCGTATGGTAGATATGGAGATCATTTGATAGATGGTACGGTAGATATGGAGATCATTTGATAGATGGTACGGTAGATATGGAGATCATTTGATAGATGGTACGGTAGATATGGAGATCATTTGATAGATGGTACGGTAGATATGGAGATCATTTGTAGATATGATAGATCATTTGATAGATGGTACGGTAGATATGAAGATCATTTGATAGATGGTACGGTAGATATGGAGATCATTTGATAGATGGTACGGTAGATATGGAGATCATTTGATAGATGGTACGGTAGATATGGAGATCATTTGATAGATGGTACGGTAGATATGGAAATCATTTGATAGATGTTATGGTAGATATGGAGATCATTTGATAGATGGTACGGTAGATATGAAGATAATTTGATAGATGGTACAGTAGATATGGAGATCATTTGATAGATGGTACGGTAGATATGGAGATCATTTGATAGATGGTACGGTAGATATGGAGATCATTTGATAGATGGTACGGTAGATATGGACATCATTTGACAGATTGTATGGTAGATATGAAGATCATTTGATAGATGGTACGGTAGATTTGGAGATCATTTGATAGATGGTACGGTAAATATGGAGATCATTTGATAGATTGTATGGTAAATATAAAAACTGATTGATATCTGGTAAGTGAACATCATAGGTATGATATAAAGTGATATATTAGGTGGTAGACAGAATCTTAGATATTTGAAAAAAAATGATAGACGTAAAGTCAGATATCCGGATAATTTATACTGAAATTCTTGTGACCCATCACTTCACAGAAATTAAATTCTACAAAATATTTTTGTTTTGTTTCATCAATATAAAAATGACATCTTTTGTTTTTCCCTTCAGAAGTGAATATACACCAGACAGTGTACAGAAAGCTCTCACATCAGGAATCTCTTCCCTACATCATGCCTCTTCCAGCCTCTTCACCTGGTGCCGACAGACATTTCTTCTAGTAACTAATGGATCTTAAAGCAGACTTTTCAGATAAAATAAATTTAAAAAGTTGCTTTCATCATTTGCTTTGAATGTAGGTCAATTGCCTGAATATTTTAAGAAATGTTCTGAAATTTGAATATAAGTGAATGAAATGATTTTGTGTGAGATATACAAATTTTTACAAGGATCCTGAAAAATTTTGATACTTAAATACTTGACTAAATGTGTACTTAATGCATTCAAACCAAATAGTCTTCGAAACCAAAATGTCTTCAACCAGTCAATCTAGCAGTCTTTCTCTGTACACTTTCATTATAGATATATGCACAAGTTTTTGTTGGACTGTCCAGATATATTTTTATATCATTGTCTCATAATTAAGTCTAATAGCCATATTGAAATGGTAACATATACTTCATCTGAGACAAATGGATTGGTTTGGTTGCTGTGTTTAATCACCAGTACTTTCAGATCAACAATTGTAAACATAAAACACTGAGGCCTCATTCCTGTGTTCATTCAGAAAATGAATCAATTCTGAAGTGAAATAGATCATTATTATCAATTGAATTCAATTGAACAGTGGTTGTATGAATGTTGCTTTCCAACATTGTCATATGTTAAGTTTTGATCGTGAAACCAATCTGGTATCCTATGTCACATTTTACATTGCATGCATGATTTTATTTATACATACATACAATCATTCAAAACTTTCCGCAACATAGATATATCACAATTACTGACTGCAGCAACACATCACCAACCTCAACTATGTAAAAACAAAAACATGTATGAAAATTTAATGTGTTCATGTGAAAAATTTCAACATGTCTTGTTGCATATGAAATATGCTTTAAATTTTATAGTAATTTCCTTTCTTATAGTTAACTTTTTCACTTTATTAACATTGTTGTGTTTGTTTATTCAGAAAATATCTGAAATTTATTCATTGTCAAACATTCAAAGCAATTGATGGATCGATATTGGAGAAGCCTTGGAATTTGCTGGCCTCAGTAATAATTAAATTTGCTTGCTTTGCAAGTTTCTGGAAAATGTCTCATATTCTCTTCTCAAAACTTTGTAACTTTCGTTTCTGTGAAATTCTCTCATACTGATGTATGCATTGTGCCATATGGGTCTTAAAGTGTCCAATGTTTTACTGGAAGATAAACACCCAACCTATTTTCCACTTATTTGTTTCTGTTGGTCAATTTTAACCATGTGTTATGGCTTAAACCACCCAAAAGTGCTGTAAGCCCAGTGGGGGTTAGGTAAGGGGATAAGTTAGCAAACACGAGGCTTACTAGGTGTTTTGTAACTTAATTATCTAAGGGTTGAGGTCCTCCTATACACCAACAATGAAGATGATATGACATTGTTGATGTAATGTCACTGCATTGTTACATGATATCACACCATGGTTGGGGGGTGTTCTCTGGGTGCCAACATTTCTTTTCACATAACTGTCTCTTAGCTGGATATTTACCTGAGATTTACCTGTGTTTCTCATAACCTATCTTCACATGAATGAGATATTTTACTAAATATATAGATATATTTGATGAAAAATACTGAATACTTTTACTTTATTCAGCACATACATAAATAGATTAAATTATTACGTTGAATGATTTCGCACAACACCCAAACATATTTCTAAAAGCATTAATAACATGAAGAGAAAGTCATCTGAAATAAAACTAGAGTATTTGAAATAAAGAGAGAAAGTATGTCATTATGGGTTAAGAAATTGTCACATTTCTGGTATTTGGTATCAAATCTACTAATTTATCTATAAGAAATTATTAAAAGTCATTTCAGTTTCATTTGATTTTATAAACTTTTGGCCTAAGGGCCCATCAATACATTATGTGTACACAAACACACAGTACAATGTATATGTGAATATCGTCAATAATCAAGCATGTGATAATATAAATGTTTGTTATTTAAACTTCACAAAATTATCATAAATATTGTATTCAAAATAAAACTAATATTAAGACATCCAAACATTTCATAAGATATATTAGATATATTTCTTCATACTTGATAAGGGTACAGAGAATAATATCGATTAAAATGTGAATATTGTTTAGCATATCCTTAAATATTTATATGTAAAATGAAGAATCATAAACAAAAACATTGAAAAAAAAAATAACTAAAAAGTAAAACCAGTTGCTGAATGTAAAAAGTAAAACCAGTTGCTGAATGTCAACAGAAGAAGTTTTAAAGGAAAATTTACTTATTGGAACTGATATTACTTTAAGGGAAAAGAATATAATCACTATCAAAACAAACTGCCCTCTGCAGATTAAAAAATGTTGGCACTTAGAGATACACCTAAAGGTTGTTACTGGGGAATCCCCTCCTCTCATTCCAATAGTTAAACACAGCAATTTCACACTGCTGAAAGCATGATACACCTGTCCATGGTAAGATTGTAAGATAATGAAAAGTCTGTTCAAAGTTGTAGGTGTATTTATAGCAAAATATTTTCCTTTACAATATGGCTTTAAAACAAGATACATTTAATGATGTCTTGTGTTTCCAAATATTAATATATGAACGGGTTTAGAGATCAATAAAATGTTGGATTGGTTTATATTGAAATTATGGTGTTGTTGTATGTGCAGATATAGACTCAAAGGTCAAAAGCTGCTTCATAATAGCATGATGATGGATGTTCTATTACCTCATCTTACATCCTAAATGTTGCCTTGAAGTGTCATTTTCTTGTGATGAAATGATGATAACATTCGAAATTGAAATATGAAGCAATCATTTTATACAGCAGAATGTAATGTGAACAGGAATTTCCTGCACTGCAATATTCATTCGTTTCTTCACAGCAACATGGATCTCATTTTTCTACAAAGAGGCATCATAGTTGAAAATTTAGTCTGTCTTTTTCTACATGGAGACATCATGGGAAAACAGAAGCTTATCTACTTAAGAGAGACATCAGAAATCAACAGAAAGTCTTGCTATTTTCTACATAGAAACATTACAGGAAAATAGGAAATTTATCATTTTCTAAATCAAATAATCTCCAGTAAACAGAAAGTGTGTAATTTTCTACAGATAAACCGGAAGTATACCATTTTCTGCATAGCAACATAATGAGTAAACCGGAAGTGTGTCATTTTCTACAAAGCAAGATAATAGGTAAACAGGAAGTGTGCAATTTCTAGATGGCAACATTACAGGCAAACCGGAATAATGTCATTTTCTAGATGGCAACATTACAGGCAAACAGGAAGTATGTCATTAACTACATAGAAACATCTCAGTTAAAATCAAATTCTACATAAAAAACGTTATAGGTAAATAGGCAGTATATCAAATTCTACATAAAGGCGTTGTAGGTGAATAGGCAGTATATCACATTCTACATAAAGACGTTATAGGTAAATAGGCAGTATATCAAATTCTACATAAAGGCGTTATAAGTGAATAGGCAGTATATCACATTCTACATAAAGACGTTATAGGTAAATAGGCAGTATATCAAATTCCACATAAAGACATTATAGGTAAATAGGCAGTATATCAAATTCTACATAAAGACATTATAGGTAAATAGGCAGTATATCAAATTCTACATAAAGACATTATAGGTAAATAGGCAGTATATCAAATTCTACATAAAGACATTATAGGTAAACAGGAAGTACATATGTATATCATTTCCTTTTCACGGAAAACAAATTTCGCAGAATTCACTGTTCCAGGAAAGCACGTAAATGACAATTTGATTGGCATTAACTAGAATCCAATATTTTACAAATTGTTTACTTATTGCTCTGAGGATTACAGAGCAAATGATGCCCCGTCGAATTTGTCACGATATTTTGATTAGACGTACCTAAACAGATATATCTAAAGCTTAATCCTTGGAATTCAAAATACATAACTACCCTACTTACTTAAACTAAGGAGTAATAATGACAGTGCGAGTTTTTTTTTCGAAAAGTTAAACAGAACACAAAGCATGAAACAATATTTGTTCTATACTAATCGATTTGATCTGAACTGTCACGGATATTTTTTTTTTTTCCTCTCAACGTGTCATTCATTGAATAACAAAAGACACGCACTGAATGATAATTTCCATTACACCGAGCTTGAGGTTTCCCAAAGTGTAGGTGATTAATCCAATGAAAATACATTCAATGAGATTTGTATAAGGTATATATAATGTCTTTCCATGAAATAGCTTACGACAACAACACTGAATTCCGTGCCTACTCTCAACTTTAAATGTGATAGCCAAATAGAATTACAGGCGTCTACTTTCGGTTTCAGTAGTCTATTTATTTCATAACCACAGTGAAATCGATGAGGGTTTTTTTTTTAATCTAAAAATAAAACAGGAACAAGAATTTCAAAACAGATATTTATCGACCGTTACGGACTCCTTTATACACAGGAGAAATCAGTTATACCCCATTAACCAGCCAGTCGGTGTTAATGGTCGTGTATGTTACATTCATGTAAATGTTTATTGTCAAAAACATCATGTTACTGAAGACAGTATACTTAAAAGGCAGTGTGTATTATGGTGTGTAGTGGGATTACAAAAAGCTGATAACGGGTTGATGATGATTCACCGAATTTCACCGGAAGACATAGCCAGCAATCGTGTAATAGGACCTGGCGACGCCTGTAAGTAAAATTTCTCGTAAAAATCGCATAAGTATATGTGTCACGCCCTTCCACACTGTTGACTAAAATTCTCCCATCATGCTGTAACACTACGACAGGGAAGGCACACGTGTGTAAGTTATATTGATATCTAGCACTTGCCTTTTGTGAAACAGAATCAGACAGAATTAATATCACCCAACTTTGTTTTTATTAATGATGTATATATTTGTATATAGGACAGAATGAATAATTTTTTTTTCTTTTTTTCCTTACCGTATGACCAATTAAAATAATACGTTATCCCTTCTCAACAAACTCCATATCATATAACCTAGTTACCATACCCAATTGATAATGCTCGCCTTCTCAAATCTAACATCATCCCATCCTACAAAATAATTTTCTCTCCGCAGAACATATCTATTTCATTATCTACTATATTTCTACATAACCAAACTCACATTTATAGTAATTAAAGGTCATAATAGGATTATTAGAGCATGCTAGTTAAAGTCGATAAGTGGCCTTATACAGCTGGATGATTCGGGATGGATTCTAAGTAGGACAGCTAAGATGAGTTAGTTTTAACGGCACTAACACGGAATTAACATCTTTGGTTTTTCGAAGAAGTGTAGGTGTGAAAATGTTAATTCAAAGATTACAGGCAAATAATTAGGATAGAAGGAAAAAACATAAAATTATCAAATTTCATCAGATTGTTCATGGTCAGTGCCCTCCCTACCTAACCAGCATGCTTCCTGAACGTCACTCTAACATCCACTCTTATAACACAAGGAGAGCCGATTCTTTTTACCAACCTCCATGCCGAACTAATCTCTTTAAAGACTCTTTCCTACCTTCTTCTGTTGATCTATGGAATGCACTCCCCGATGCCATAAAACGTAATCCGTCTACTACTACTCTAAAAAGATACCTAAATGCTGATATAACAACTGTTCCTAACTATTATTACTTCTGTAAATCTAGACACGGCCAGATTCACCATGCTCGACTTAGGATGCACTGTAGCTCACTAAACGCACACTTATATTCTCGTAATCTTGTTAACAACTCTCTATGTTCATGTAACCAGTCCGACGAAACTACTGAACACTTCCTCCTCCAGTGCCCTAACTACCATCATATCAGAATGCAATGCTTCAGTAACATACCCCCGACATTAATGTTAATACCTTATTATATGGTAACCCTGATATGCCAGATCAGTACAATGAAAATATTTTTGACTGTGTCCAAAACTTTATTAACCGTTCTAAACGTTTTAATTAAGCTCTAGCGTATCTAGTGAGTTTGTGTATACTACGAAGTAATCTCAATTACAGTACTGACCTGGTCGTGGTATTTTGTACTTTGTTGAGTGAACCACAATCAAATATAGATCTATAGCAGTCCTTAACTCTTGCTTCGTCATCCTACAACGGTTTCCTCCTTTGAACCCATGCACCCTTTCTTTTCCCCTTCCCTGTACTTATGCACCTACGTAATTACATTATGTTGTCAGTGCTGTTCATTGCTCATGTAATTAGATACGGAGACAGATTAATATAAGTACATTGTACTTGTTTCTGAATCCAAAATGCATATTTGCTTTTGTACTGTACTCATTTCACAAAATAAAATACAGTTTAAACTAAATAATTAGGATAAAACTACATCTTGATTAGCGAATTCGCTGAACTTCTAAAATGTATGATATGCATGTGTAAATCTATATGCCCCACCCAGCCGTTTGCCACCATCCGCCAGGGACAACTGGTTCAACGCCGTGATCACAATCTACTGACAGATCATGCGCGGTCGTCTCTCAAAACTACTCCAGTTTCGGACAATCAGACAGATGGCTCCATCTCAAG
The DNA here is from genome assembly GCF_031769215.1 of Ylistrum balloti. Classification (NCBI taxonomy): domain Eukaryota; kingdom Metazoa; phylum Mollusca; class Bivalvia; order Pectinida; family Pectinidae; genus Ylistrum; species Ylistrum balloti. The sequence continues at coordinate 21,166 of NW_026782313.1, read as the reverse complement.
GGGAGAGTAGAGACCAAGATCTCATGTCCACAGAACACCGATATTTTAATAGACGGAGTCAAATAGACGAGAAAACCCGAAATTCAAAACACAGGTCGGCTTGGTACTGACCCGTAAGGTGGTTGAATACATGTATGTAGTGGTGTAGGCACCGGTGTAATGTCCTTGACTACGATTAATACATGTAAGTAACAGTTGAAGATATCGAAGTATATCGTGATAAGCACCTACTTGACAGAAGGTTTGATTTCAATATAATCTTTTGGGCGACGTTCGTGATGTTTATCTACAGCGTACAAAAGTTTTAATTGGAGACGGGAATAATAAGAACTGACATGTCTATTCGCTGTCTTATTTGGTAGCTCACCAGTGGTGGACCGTCGTGAATGGAAGCCTTCTCTATGACTGATTGAATATACTGAAATAGTTCCGAGGTTATTCAATATGAAATCAATAGTATGCACAATGGGAACTGTAAATTCCAAGTAAACAATACAGCTTACTGCAAATAAAAGCACCACTGTGTTTACTTTTCGCTGACTGTGTAAGGGACCTTAACTAGCGAACTTCTATTCACGAACCTGATGAATACTAGACCCTTTAAGTGTACAAGTTTAATGGATTTTATTTTGAAATTATAAAAACCAGAAAATTTGAGCTCCATTTTCTCTGTAATTGTATAGAGTTTGCGTGCTTACCAACAGTTATACTGTCCACCTATACATGAAAACTTCGACGTTAAATTGTAAAAATGTTTTTGTCAGATTTTATATTATATTGTCAGTCATATTCTTTATGCAATCTTTATGCATAAGTATATTATGCAACTTTGCACGGAGAGTTGAGAATGATTTTTATTATAGTTAAATTTGACGTATATTCTTACGTGGTTAGCAACTGGATTAGAAACACGCGTTTCCTTTTCTTATGATATCACCACTTATGACACTACAAAATCAGATAAGCAAACTATATCTTTGTTTTTCCCTGATAATTAATTTCAGTATTATATCAAATAATCTTCCTACATACCAGCATCCTCAATATTCCAGGGGTTACGATCACTTTCGCTCTCTGCACCCCTGTAACGTGTCATGGCAAAGTTGAAGGAACAAGCGAAGTAATTTGATTGGTTTCAGGAGATTAAAAAAACGTGACAAATCACAGGCTGATACGCACTTTTTATAGATTACGAAGGAGCGACCTCCAACTTCAAATCCACTACAATATACTGGTATACTACCTCGAGTAGGGGGTCGGGTGGGTTGGGGTCGGGGAGGGGGTTGGGAGCGGAGAGGTAGGGATAGGAAGTATTCCGTGTTTCACTGCATGGCTGTGCTAAACGAACGAAAAGTAGTGTCTCACAATATATGTTAGTACCGCTAAGTGTGTTTACAAGTACTAACAATGTATTTCACAGCTTATTATATCCTTCTGCGATCGGTGTACATGACCCGTTAAAATTTACGTGCCTGTTAAGAGACTAGTGCGTCAACACAAATGCACCATTGTTTCTACATATCCCGAGACTGACATCAACACTTCTCTTACGAGGGCTAAAACTAGAACGATTTATTAAAAATCTATTTCAACATTTGCCGTTTATAGTGAAAATATCTCTTAGCATTGTGAAGTTTATCTCGTGAATGTGTTATCGTGGATTTGAAAAAAAGAAGTTCTACAAAGACGACAGCACATGCATTATAACAATGCGATAGCTACCATGGTTAGATAATATACCAAGAATGTTTGATGAAGTCTGCAGGATGACGTGCAGATCGTTATAAGATATATTGTTCGTAAACGAGGAAGTTCAGGAATTCCATTACCAGCGACGTAGATAAGGTAAATATTGAAAGGTCTCTATTTTGATTCAAAGACCATTCTAGTGCCATTGTTTGACCCGTGCTGCTGTAACCCTGTACTGCCTAGAAAATGATCCGGAAAGGCCTGTAGTCACCCTGGTAGGCAATGGTCAAACTGACCTACTTTGCAATAGTATTCTCGCCAAGACTTGGTTGGTTGGTTAATTAATTTTTTTTCCGTCTCCGTGACTCTTCCTATATCTAGGCGTTGTGTCACCGACGAATGGCAGTGTTCTGGCGACGTGAGGGTGCAACCTGCTTCCCCTTCATGTGGTGAAACCGCCTGTCAGGAGGTCCGAAAAAATGAGTATTTTTTTAAAGACGGCTCTGGTTCCTAATAGTACCTTAACTTGTCCATGGCTCCGGTTCTAATAGTACCTTAACCTGTCAATGGCCCCGGTTCCTGATAGTGTCTTAACCTGTCAATGGCCCCGGTTCCTGATAGCGTCTTAACCTGTCAATGGCCCCGGTTCCTGATAGAGTCTTAACCTGTCAATGGTCCCGGTTCCTAATAGTGACTTAACCGGTCAAATGCGTAGCTGATTGGAGGGACAAGGGTTTGATGGGACCTATGTAATGTTAATGTCAATCGAATATCTTAATAATTATGTATTTTATCTTAATCCTATTCTCTAAACCACTGGATCGACGTTATCACGCCTTCTCTTCTTCGAAAAACAACAGGGGGGGGGGGGTCTTCAATACACAGGTAGGATGGCTGTGCTATGTTTTAGACTGTGTGTTAAATTGTGCTATGTTTTAGACTGTGTGTTCAATTGGGCTATGTTTTAGACTGTGTGTTAAATTGGGCTATGTTTTAGACTTTGTGTTAAATTGGGCTAGGTTTTAGACCTTGTGTTAAATTGGGCTATGTTGTAGACTGTGCTAAATTGGGCTATGTTTTAGAATATGTGTTAAATTGGGCTATGTTTTAGAATGTGTGTTAAATTGAGCTATGTTTTAGACTTTTGTGTTAAAAAGGAGTGAAGTGTTTATTCTAACTGGTTACCTATTGAGAAGAAATAGAGAGAAATTGATTCTATCATATACATTGTGTTTTATCCCGAGAGCTGAGTATAAGTAATATTTAAGACTGGGTGAGAGATGGGGTCGGGTATTGGTGGGCTGTTTGTCTTGTATGGTGAAGATTGGATCTATGTCAGTATATGTTTGTCAGTATGCATGTTTGTTTTATTTGTTTAGAATTTCAATGATATTTCCCTGATCAGTTTTTTAAAAATAATGTATGATTGTTTGTTATGAATAGGTGAGTTTTGATTTATCTTTTTTTTGTATATCCGTATGTCCTGTGTTAGATAAACAGACCTGATTTATCGTTCAAAGTTCATTAATCTAGAATTGCCTTCACTACGTTTACTGAAACGATCCATACACCACTGGCCAAAATCTGAAACTCGAATCTGACAGAATGATTAGTTCATTTCCGTAAGAACAAGAGGAGGAGACTCCCGACCTCCCAGAGTTTCAGTAACATAACCTGTGGACGGGTCAATAGCAACCCGGATGTAGCCTCCATGTGTATCCGAGACTAGTTATGTGGTTTTCTTTACCTATGTAAACACACAGATCATCACTTCTAAAAAAAGTACTCGAGACGAGGAGACGAGGCTGAATATTATAGTAAGTACTGGTGTAATTTTATATGTAAATATGTATAGGTACATGTTATCTCTTATAAGAAGTACTCCTGACGAAAATATCCCCTCAAGACTTACCGACAAGGAATACATACTACCCAATTAAATTAAAACAAACTCGTAGGCTTCGGACTCCAATCACAGGGTGTAAACTGCTACGCAGAAAGTAGCAACACAGTACACAAAATACATGAAACACCACACCCTGTAACAAATAACACAAGTAAATGAACAAACACATACACATAAATTGTTTTGAAACAGGAAATATACATATACAGTATACAGAATTATACAGAAGATGTAAATCTTGGATTAAACTGTATCACACAGCTTTTCGTCCTTCAAGAACTCGTCAGTGAAGACAGGGCCTATATTTTCAAACTTCAGAGAGTGCTGATGAAAACCAAAATTAAAAGAAAGTAAAGTCAAAATTTAGACGTAGAGTAGCGCTGGCCTCATGCATGTTTGAATTAACAGAAAATCATTGGTTTAAATGGTGTTCATTATTACATAATCTCGCACGCGATGCACACTTTTTTTTTTAAATCAACTAAAAGTTTCACTTAGTTGCATGCTTTCGCTTCTATTTTTGAAGGCTTCTTTCAGTTTGAGTTTAGCATTGTCTTTTCAGACGCATGGAGTCATTTCTTTCCTTTCAATTCAGAATAAGAAGATGGCAGCTGATTCCGATCTATCTACGTACAGAACAGCTCTTGCCTTCGTAGCCAAAAATCTGGAGAAAGGTAAATATGTGATCTTTTTTCGATGATCTTTCATCAATGGTGTTTCGATAAGGTAGCATTATGTGTAGAGTGTCAGAATCATAAAACATCGACCAGTACAATGTGTATGTTCTGATTCGAAATTCTCAACTGAACATGAATTATTTATTGTCTAAACGCCAACATCTGTATGTGAGTAAAACATATGTGGCAAGCAACATGAGTTTATTTTCGAGACAGAATAAGGAAATCGACAAATAAAAAAAAAATCAGAGATCTTCCTTTGGAGAAGGTCGTTGGCTTATCCTTATCTTCCTGTCCATCTTTATGCCTCTCGATTATATCCTTCCGATAATCGTCCTTTGTAGTGTCGGTGATGTCCTCAAAATGTAGCATTAAATAGCATTGTCCGAGAGATTGTGAAAAAGATACATAAGTGAAAAGCACCTTTTAATAATTCAGAGTTAGATACAGTAGAGTCGATGTATCTATAAAACATCTTCTTGTAGGAGAAACGGATGAGTCTCGAACAAAGGCTTACCTGACTACTCGTACCTGTTAATACCTGAATGTACGTTCAACACCATGCGTGATATTAGATACACGCGACACCTGTCAACTTTTTCAAGCCCCGCCCTTCTCGTAGTGGACACACAGCAATACTAAATTCATTCTAAATACTGATTTGATTGCATGTTTACTTTTCAATTTTGAGGTGATGTTGCTAGTGCGAAGTTTCTCCTTGGCGAAAACAAGAAGTTATTTCCGGCCAGTGATCTGGAGATTGTGAAAACGGGCGAAGAGCTTATGCTTTTGTTGGAGAAGAAGCGATTTGTATCGGAGTTTAACGTCGTGGATCTTGATTCCTTGTTGAAAAATATCAGTTGCAATCAGCTTCGCTCTGAACTCGAGCCTCTGAAAACTAAGCTCAATCTTCAAAAGGACGGTACATTGCATACTTTTTTCTGCTTCTGATGAGATTGCTGAACAGTACAATATTCTTCCATGTTTTTGTTAATCATTGTAAATAATATTCTTTTCCAAATCCTGTTATTAAATTTCTAAATATGTATTTTAGTTTTATTTGTGTTTGATATTTTTGACGTACGTTTAATTTTTAGATTTAATTAGTGGTTCTGGTGTAAGTTTAAAAAACAAGTTAATACTTCATAGTATCCATGATACAAAACATTTGTAGAGTTCCATCTTTCCACAACTTTTTATTTCACTCATATGTTGAGTATAAACAATATTTTTAATAAACATCAGAAGACTGTGCATATAAATTCTTATAATCCTTATAACTTCTTTAAACACTACTGAAATAAAAATAACATCACCTGACTTCTGAAATGATAATTTGCTCATTCCGTTTATAACAATCTTTATTACTTTAGTACTTGGTAAAATACCATCTGTTCTGGCACATAATACATGTATCTTGTAGAATAATTGTGATATTACGTAAATGGCATTGTGAAGATAATTAGGTATCAAAATTTACTTTTAACAGAACTTAATAACTTAATATATATATATATATATATATATATATAGAGAGAGAGAGAGAGAGAGAGAGAGAGAGAGAGAGAGAGAGAGAGAGAGAGAGAGAGAGAGACAGAGAGAGAGAGATGTAACTTAAAGATGCTTTGTGTATCGATTAAATTGTTGAAAAAAAATCATATCAACACGACAAATGTATTCCGCTAACGTTTTCAGGCCTAACGCCATAATGTCGTTACTAAGACATCATAAAAATGTATCGCCTGAAGATGGACGTTAGGCCTGAAAACGTTAGCGGAATATTTTATATTTAGTTTAAACATAAATCAGTATGAAATGTTAGAAATGGATTGGGTACAAGTTATTGTAAATTATGTTCGCCCTGTCCATGATATATAAATATATAAATACTATTCAAATTACAAGAAATGCATGACTTAAATTATCAAAAGCCGGAATTCATATTAAATTAAACGGTTCTGATTGTACAATAACTCTTTAATCGCCCTGATGTATACTTCCTATTTATATTATTGTTAAATATTGTCCGATTTAACGTCCCTGTTAATAGTTGTGCCATTAAATCGCCCTGATGTATACTTCCTATTTATATTATTGTTAAATATTGTCCAGTTTAACGTCCCTGTTAATAGTTATGACATTAAATCGCCCTGATTTATTTCTTGTTTCATATTATTATTATTATTTAATCGCCCTAATCTATATTTCCTACACACAATAATGTTAGAAGTCGAAAATAACTAACGTTAGTAATGAAAGTATTATACCTTTACAACCCCCTCCCCACCCCACCTCCCTACCCCCACCCCCTCCTCCCTTGTTTTGAGTCGTCATTAACTCTACCAAAAGTATGCTATTCTATTAATTTATACTGAAGTTTAACTGATACACTTGGTACGTTTTCGTACACGTATTTGTGTCAGTGTTTTCATTTACCATATTCAGCTACTCATGAAAAACTATGATTCTGTTTTGTTCTCACAGCGAAATGGAAGGTTGGTTACACCACAGTCCCACACTTTTTGAAGGTTAAACATTGTGCCATCTTGGAAGAAAAGCTAAAATCGCAGAACATTGTTGCTCTTATTGGTAAGTGAAAAGTGTGATAATTCGATAATGCGGTCAAACACGATCGAGTTTACAGCTTCATAGTATGGTACTGATGATTTTTTTAAACGAACCTTTACGACCCTATTCTTTGAAGATAGTATAAAGATTTGAAGAAGATATACAACAGATTTGAGGCAAAATGTACCAAATATTTCATGGATGATGAAATGAATATTCGTCCAATGAAAAACGGAACATAGAAGAAATCACCCTATCTCCTCGTGAAATTAATGGCATTTTCATTGAGATGTAGATTTTGCCTTTAAACCTCGCGTTCAAATACTTACAGCCTTAACAAGGTGGTTTATAAGGCCCTAAAAATTTCGGATTAAACCTGAATAACATGGTTCTTCATATTTATCAAGATAGATTATATTATCAAAACTCGATACCCTATATAGATTTATTCAGTAAATATACAACATTTTTACGTATTACAGATGTCTAATATAACCTATTATGACGTCAGGTTTAGACGGTAAAAATGACGTCACACATTCTAAGAACATAAATGTAGAGCCGAAATGACTTTAATGTCGAAATGTCACTTTTCAACAATATTTACCTGAATAATCGACCATGTAATGACAAGGATCCTAGATTCGTTTCCATTTGATGTGTGATTTACAAAAGCTGTCAAATAATTCTCATTTTGATTTGGGAAAGAGTTGATTGGTAAATGACATATCAAATGGGTATTTGTATTCTGACAGAACTTACCTATATATATATAGACACATATATCAGAAAAGGCTACATTATTATCTATATCGAAAGTTTTAATAAGGTTGACATGTTCTCGCAGGTCCACCAGCAACAGGAAAAACTCAACTGGCATGTAATTATGCACAAGACTTCTTCAAAGCAAACAGACAATCTGTTATATGTAAGTTAGATTGTGAAGGTAAAACTGAGCTGATAAAATCTATGATCGACCTGTTGGAGAGCCTTTGTATGAAACCGGAAGGAAATAACGAAGGGAAAGCGAACTACTTGGAGGAAATGGGACAGATGGTAGTAGACTATCTTGGATGTGCAGAGCAGGCCCAAAAATTTCACCTTCTTATTTTTGACGACATTGGAGATTCATGCAACGAAATTGTAAGCAAGATATTGAAAAACATCAAAGAAAATTCACAAAATGTCAAAATTATTGCAACAATGAATGGAGATATTGACCTTGAATGTGATCCACTGAAGGTTACCGGTCTACACGACACGGAGGTAGTTTCTTTCATGAGATATAATTCTGGTTCCGACGGAAGGGAATCTGCTATTTCGAAAGCAACGGACGACGAAATAAAAATTCTTGCAAAACTTTTCGGAAACTCGCCATTCGGTTTAATGCTTTCAAAGCATTACATTGAGAAATCAGGTATGGATATTTCAGACTACACGGAAAAGTTAAAGAAGAACGATGGCTTTATTGATAACACAGAGGAACACACAGAAAACATCGTCCAATATTACAAAAAACGCTTACTAGCAGCACACAGAATCATTTTGGAAAGAATAGAATTAAAACTCAATGATGACGGTAAAATACTTTTGTCTCTAATACCATTTCTGCACCACGAACATATCCAGGTTCGAGTTCTGTCAAGACTTCTGAAGAGTGGATCGACTCAGTGTCATGACTACGAGGACAGCAATGTTATAGGAAGGCTACGCAAGTATGTACTATGTGATTTGAAGGGACTTGGGAATGACAGAGTCATATCAATTCATGATTTGACAAAGGTAGCCCTTCTGAACCGCCTGTCCGTAGAGGAGAGACATGACCGCATTCGTGAGTTGCTTCAGTTCTTTGCCACGAACATGATAATGGATTGTAGATTACGGGAATCGATGAACACAAACCTCCTTTTTATAGATCATGCTATGAACGTGCTTAGAATGGCACAAGGGATTGAAAAACCTTCTGTTGAGATTAGACTGTTACAGAGCTACGTTAGTACGCTTGTTGGTGTGACATTTCGTATAGGAGGAGTTGACAACTTTTTGGTCAACGACTACCTTACGCAAGCCATGGCATTATGTTTAAAGATGGTGGGAGAAAATGTCTCCAGTATTGATTGGTTTCCCTCCAAGACTCCAACGGGCAGCACAACGTATTGCAGTAATGTTGATGCACTTGTTGAAAAGCTTTGTTCCTTGAAAACGAAAATTCCAGAGTATTTCATTCAAGAGCTTATAACCACCATGGTTCGTCCAGACAAAGACATGGAACACTTGCAAATGCGGGCTAAGGATCTCTCCCAGTATTCATTCAAACATGAGCTTGGAGTAGACCTGCATGCCCAGCTCGTAAGGCGAAAGTTAGCAGTGCCGTTGGACCATGTTCGCGAGTTGTTCCTTGTGGAACTTTTGGTAGTGATACTTTACAACAATGGAAGAAATCATTTTCTAGAGAAACCCCGCCGCGGACAGTTGATGGAATTATCTTGGGTGTTAGGAAAACGTCTGAAAGAAAAATATCACAGTTTTCTTCCAATACAATTTCTTATTACCCAGAGGAATGGCTATTTGTACAACCACTTGAAGCTTGCCCTCCCAAAGGACCAGGAAGTGGAGGTTATAAACACTGCTGTGGATAAATACACAGCGATGCTTCATGACAAAGAAGATTACTTTGAATTTGGCGTGTTAAAACTTAGTAAAGTAAGTAAGAACTTCCACCATATAGCGATGTGTCGGAAATTCCAGATAAAGTGCTATTGCCGCCTGTTTAAGCTACATACCGGTGATGAAGAGAAACAGAAAAAAGCATATGTTTTTGGCAAGGAATGTGTCGAGAAGCTGGCAAACCAGATAACAGAAATGACCGGCTTTACAGCGGTGCCAGGACTCCATGTTCAAATCGCAAAATTCTACATGCTGACTCCGCCAGAAGGGGGCAGTAACATAGAAAAAGCTATTAACCATTTCCAATCAGCTGATAAGTTAGAGGAAAGTACTGGAGTAGGGTTGTCACATTTCCGTCTCCAAGCGTTATTCGGGTCGATCGACTGCTACTGCCAGAAAAGGGACAAAGATAGTCTAAAACGTGCGGACGAAATATGTAGATTTTTGATAAGTAATTTGCACTCCTCAAAATCCCAAGGAAGCTTGAATGAAGCAAAGAAGCAACAGGACGAAATAAGCGAAATGTTAAGAGAGGAAAACCCTGAAACATGAAACAATAGAAAGTGAGAGAATAGCTTTAGCCAAGAAAGAGCGCCTCGTTTGACAAACATTCCTGTTTAAAACCATTTCCCCTTCAAGAATCTGTAAAGTTAGTTTCCCTGCCATCTAAAGATAGGTGTAAAACTTTCACGCTAGCGTGCATTTAGCCATGACCAGATTGTGTTCAACAGCGGTATTTTTAGTGAAAAAAACTAAATTCAAAAATAGAATTGACCATGTGAATACATAACAAAGGCCTTGCAAAGTGCTTTATATTACTGTCGGGTATATTGATGTCTTTAAACCACAACATACTATTTAATCATGTTCATCGTATATACCCACCAGAATTGAAAATAACTAATATTCACTCTGTAAGGCAATTTGAAAAAAACTCTGTTGAGGACAAACACTCCAGCTTGTAAGAATAGCATCGTTTTTAGATAAGGAGGACCAAGAAAATTAAATATCATTCTCTGTCAGCTAAGGAATTCAGCCAGCTCTCTAAATCATGATCTACATAAAGACCATCTTAATGATGGCCTATCTTGTGTATCTGTTACTCCAACTGAAACAGCTCGACATTTCTTTTTTGACTGCCCTAGATATATTAACCCTAGAAAAGTTTTTTACAAACCCAAAACAACCATAATCATAACCACTATTAACTAAACTATGTTCTGCCTGGCTGCCCAATCTGTACCACCCACATCAATAAATCATTGTTTGATGCTGTAATTAAGTATATTGATGATACAGAAAGGCTTTGATATCTTGCTAAATATCTACTGACACGAATTGAAATTATAGGAACAAATCTAAAACTAAGACAAAGTATAATTGGAAAAAATTGATATCTTTCCATAGACATAGTTAATTCAACTTTTATCAACAATGTGATGAATGCTGGTTAATAGTTATTTACCCCCACTCTCCCCCCACTTTTCCCCATTATTATTTGATCTTTCTGATTTATATCCAATATTTTAGTTATCATCTCATAATAAGGAAACAACTCTGATCAGTTCTTTATCTCGGTCTGAATATCCTTTTTTTACTTAAAATAATAATCCTTTGATATAAGAAAAATGTGCTTAATGTGTACTTGCTCCTTCAGTGAAGTGGGAGAGGACTAACTTTTATAGCATGTACATTCTTGCCCAAACCCCTTTTATATGGAAAAGAAAATACATGTAATGCACATTTGATATCATAAGATATAGTAAACTGAAAGCTGGTGGATTGTTAATTATCTTCTTATAATCATAACATCAATGTATAAAAAATAACAGAGTTGTCTCCCATTTTTAAAATTGATAAGTCTGTCAACACTAAATTTATGATTGTATATATGTATGTATGTATGTATGTATGTATGTATGTGTGTGTGTGTGTGTGTGTGTGTGTGTGTGTGTGTGTGTGTGGTTATTATGTATGTATGTATGTATGTATGTATGTATGTATGTATGTATGTATGTATGTATGTATGTAATGTAAGGTATGTATGTATGTATGTATGTAATGTAAGGTATGTATGTATGTATGTATGTATGTATGTATGTATGTATGTATGTATGTATGTATGTATGTATGTATGTATGTATGTATGTATGTGTGTGTGTATGTAATGTAAGGTTTGTATGTATGTATGTATGTATGTATGTATGTATGTATGTATGTATGTATGTATGTATGTATGTATGTATGTATGTAATGTAATGTCTGTTTGTATGTATGTATGTATGTATGTATGTATGTATGTATGTATGTATGTATGTATGTATGTATGTATGTATGTATGTATGTATGTATGTATGTATGTATATGTGTATGTAATGTAAGGTTTGTATGTATGTATGTATGTATGTATGTATGTATGTATGTATGTATGTATGTATGTATGTATGTATGTATGTGTGGATGTATGTATGTATGTATGTATGTAGGTATGTATGTATGTATGTATGTATGTATGTATGAATGTATGTATGTATGTATGTATGTATGTATGTATGTATGTATGTATGTATGTATGTATGTATGTATGTATGTATGTATGTATGTATGTATGTATGTTTATGGTGTACTATATTTATATCTGACCACCACGTTGTCTTAGAAGAAGACTTATATAGGTTCCAGCCAGCCGTCTAATCCTATTGATTGTTTATATCAATACAATATTCTGAAATGAAAATAAAGGACACGGCAGACTCTTATACATCAACCGCTTACCTCCTACAAAGAAACCAACAGTGTTAAGTGTTGATATACAATAATGTGAGTCACAAGTACCTTTTTATTGATTACAGCGGTACCTATGTTACCTTCAGGGAGGAGATGAAACTTAAACACAAAATGAGATCCATTTGAATCACGAATCGTTGATATATTAATATTTTTGATAATGCTTCATCGTGATAGATTTTTATTATAAAAAGTTTATTTAGGTTAAGTGTTTGCCGTGTAGTTATTCACAAGAGTTTTTTGTCTTATTCTTGACCGACAAATTAGTAGAAAAACATCAAGAAAATACCATTATATGAACATAATCCAAACTCGAATAAAACCAGGGAAAATTCTTAACCAAAGAAAGCTTAACATGGGCAATGCTGAAAAAGCACAAGGAGACCAGTTGTTTCGTTGATTCATCGACGACACCCGTCATGTAAACCTTGGTAAATCCAAGTAAGTAATGTCACGTTCTCAAATGATAACAAGGTAAACAACAATGGACAACAGGCATTGCACGAAGAACTATAATGTATTCACACCGGAAAAAGGCTTGGTGGTAACGGTCTCAGATATCATTAGAATCATATTGAAGAGAAGCAAAGATGTTTAAAGATCCCTCAAAACCCAGCTAATCGCCATTAAAATTGGATCTGATTGTAAATGAGATATGTTTTTAATGGTTTCAAAAGATAAACATAGACAGACAAGTCTGTATTTTAATACCCATGTCACTTGGGCTGATTATATAATCAATCAATTAAAGATTATATTGATTAAAGAGTAGAATGTATTTGTTTTTTTCTTCGTTGTTATTGACACGATTGTACTAGAGGCACACAAGTGAATAGCACCTTTCGATACAGATTAAGAATTATATATATAGTAGAGCCAAAATATGAAGTAGACTGCATCATTCAACTGATTCGTCATTTAAAAAGCCTTCAAGGTAATATACCACATTTAAATGACGAAGATTCTAGTCAATGTAGATATTGTATAGACTAACTGTAATCACACACCGTGAACTGCCTTGATATTGTATAGACTAACTGTAATCACACACTGTGAACTGCCTTGATATTGTATAGACTAACTGTAATCACACACAGTGAACTGCCTTGAAGTCTATTTGTTTGATGTTCTACTATTAAGAAACTAATAGTTATAGAAAGATGAAACTTATGCTGATGTTCAGAAACGATACACTGCTTACTTTATATATCACGGTGTCAGAAAAGCAAACATTTGTGTACGTCAGCGGAGAAACATTACTAGCTATCTTAATCAAAATTTATTCAATTCACCAACCCCCCCCCCGGCCAACCACCCTTAATGAGTCTTGCCTGCTTATGTATTATAGAGGATTTCTGCCTCCAATGTCTTCTTTCAATAGGCAAAAACAACGTTTTATAATCTCTTAGAACAGAAAGAAATTTCTGCTCTTAATGGTGCTAGACCAAACCTTTCTACAAGGCTGTCTCGCTCTTGATGAAAATACAAATATATCTAAAGTGGACTTAATTCACGAATTATTAATCGCGTTTTTTAAATTATTCCAATATGTTTTGGTCTATGGGTGAATGTATTGAAAATTTAATTGTGCTGAAGTCTGAATATAGGACTGATGTTTGTGGTCAGATTAATAACTTTTAAAAATAACATGCGTTAAAACGTTATTTTTACATTTCCCATAAATACAAGTCATGCTTAATTTTTCGATAGCATATTTAGTTTCATCTTTCTATATATCATAATCAAGTTGATGTGTATTTTGTTAAAATTTCCAATGAAAGTGATTTCGTAGACTTTGCTTATTGCCCACTTCCTAGTATATTTAGATAATTCCAATAGAATAATTCTGTAACAAAATAGATATTTCTAAAGTTATTTACGTTAAAAGAACAGATCATGATATGAAGGGAAATATTAGAGTAAATACCAACATGTCAACAGGATCATAATCCATACACAAATTCAGAGCAAATGAGAGATTTACACGGAGAATGATGAAGGATCAAGGAGAACACCACCATGTGTTCCGGAAGAGTATGCGTCTTCTACTTCAACAATGGAACCAACAGGTGTACTAACGAACATCACATATGTGCAACTACATAACGCATGAGAAACTAAAGCTTTTGCAAAACCATTTTCATCAAATGCATCACTCGAAACCCTATGTTCATTTATCTGTCAATCTGTCAGTTTCCGATATCATGCATGAATATCGTGATATTGAGAATGAAAACATGAATATTGCGACATGCCAACACCATAGACTGGGAATGCAGGGTTGTTGCTATCCAGAAGTGGAACATTTACAGTAGGGAAATTGAATGTTAACATTTATACAGCTTGATCAAGACTGATCCAGTAGAGAAAAAAATTGGTAAGCGGCTGATGTAGATTATCCCAAATGTGGGCTGATGCATTATTGGGTGAAAGACAATCCATTTATATAATCGGTGGATCTTGGAATTGTTGCCTTTTGGAGTTCTACGTAATTAGCTGTTAGATTCACAGGGTAATCGGTCCTATTAGACTTTTTTTATAATGGTCTTTGCCTTTATGGTACACCCCTTTCATACCAGTCATGGTTAGTCTTTTCGATGGACGTATCACTCTCAGATGTTGCCGTTCCTTGGAATTCCATATCTTACCGGTTCAGAATTGACACATCTCTTCTATAAGGCTTTTTTATTGTCAAAATAAATTTGATTCAAGGAGTCAAGGTCACTGTTGACCAGGTAAGCTGGATGTTTTTTGTCTCTGCAGTAATTTGAGAATTTTTTCCATATCTAATGGAGTGTGTGCACTAAAAATTGGTCTGCACATCAGTTATATGCCAGAGTATGTAGCTGTGTTACTTCAGATGTGGAACTTTTCTGCAAAATCAGTGTTTTGAGAATTTTATTTTGGATCTGACATAAGCTCACCATGGCCATGGTCCAGTGATTTCAGCATACTGGCCACTGTTAACCATATATACCTATTAGATGAGCTACCCAGGTAACTTTACCTGTACATCTGTATAGAGATATACTGCTGGATATACTACTACTGGACACACATATCGGTGTATAAGTGTGATACTTGTGACATTGCTTCTGTCTTCTGTTCTAGAACTTTGTCTTTAATATCTTGTAATTATGACGTCAACTAGGAGTTCAAGTTCAGGTTCCAAAGGACCAGGAAACACAAAGGGTGCTCAGGGTTTTTCTGGAAGACCCAGTGATGTGACACGGAGGTTGTCAAGTGACGAGAAAATAGACAATATTTTCGAGATTGTGTCCACTCTGCAGCATGACATGAATGTGCAAATTAAATCTCTCCGTGAGGAAATTAAAGAGGAAAACAAAGAACTTGTTGAAAGACTTGGGGGCCGAATATTTGAATTAGAGGAACAAAACTCCAAACTGACACAGACTGTAGAAAGACTGGAACAAAAAGTGATAGAGTTAGAGGATAAACAATACCAGATTGCGTACAAACAGAACGATTTAGAGCAGCATGGGCGAAAGAACTCTATTAGAATTATTGGTCTAGAAGACACAGACAAGCATGAATCTGCTGAGGGATGTGTTAGTAAAATTGTAGGATTTGTAAAGTCCAAACTGAAAGTGAACATTCAGGAAAAAGACATTGATATTGCCCACAGACTTGACCCTTATCAGACAAACAAACCCAGGAGTGTTATCTGTAAATTTGTTTGTCGCCGAAAAAAGATTGAGGTGATTCGGAACAGGAAGGCTCTTAAGGGATCAAAGTGTTTCATATCAGAGGACTTGACCCAGGTCAATCAGCAAAAACTTAGGGATGCATTCCAACTCCCGTGTGTTGAAAGATCATGGAGTATGGATGGAAAACTTTTTGTGCTTCTGAAGAATGGTCGGAAAAGGAGACTTCAAAATGACACTCCCTTATGTGAAAAGTTCCTGTTGGATGACAAAACCTTTCCGCGATTCTGAGGTGGATGGGTATGTGACTATGTGACACGTCTGTATCTGTGAAATCAGTGACACTATATATGTACATTGATAATCTTGTAAAGTGAAATGAATAATCATAATTTCATTATATACATATCGATCTAACAGATATAGATAAGGCACATGTGTTGTTTAAGTAAGTAATAATTAAAAGAGTATGACAATCATGGCACAATTTTGGGCGAGCCTGTAATGTGACGGAAATCGTAGACTGTTTTTCCGGATCCGGAAGTGTGTTTTTATAACGATGCTGAAAACATCCGGTCGCATTATTATTGTGTGATGGAACATGTAGATCTGTACAATGTCAGGTGAAACTAAATGATGTATTAGATAACGTGGTCCATATGTATGGTTGACAGTGTGCCATTATGCCTTGGTTACACTTTTTAGATGTGTTTTTGTGTTTTTTCCTGTCTTCTCTTACCTGTCTTTATTCTCTCTTTGCAATATCTGTCTCTCTCTATTTCAGGACATGTACAACAGTTATACATTATCTATTTGAATAGCTTTTTATTCCTGTTCTCTCTAACTGGGCTAGGTATGAAAGATTGGAATTATAATTTTACATAATGGAAGGGCTAACAATTCTTTCTGCTAACTGCCAAGGTCTAGGAGATAGAATGAAAAGAAAAGATCTGTTTTCATACTTGAAATCTAAAAATTATGGTATATATTGTCTTCAAGACACACACTTTATATATGAAAACCAAAATATTATTAGAAGCGAGTGGGGTTTTGACTGTTATTTTAACTCATTCAAGTCCAATGCTAGGGGGGTGGCAATCTTATTAAATAACAATTTTGAAATAAAGGTTAAAAAGGAGAAAAAAGACTTATCAGGGAATTTTTTAGCTCTGGATATAGAATTAGAGGGTACAAAAGTTACGCTAATTAATTTGTATGGCCCCAACAATGATACACCTAGTTTTTATGACACTTTATCTGATACGATAGACAATTTTGGTAATGATAAATTTATAGTATGTGGGGATTTCAATCTTGTACTAAATCCCGAATTGGATTATGATAAGAGTTACAGAAATATTAATAACCAGAAAGCCAGAGAGAAAGTTTTAGAATTTATTGAGAATTATTCTGTAGTTGATATCTTTAGAGAATTAAATCAAGAAAGTAAAAGATATACATGGCGAAAGAAAAACCCTTTAAAACAGGCAAGGTTAGATTTCTTTCTTGCCTCACAAAATTTATTGTCTAGTATCCAAAAATCAGCCATCGAATCTGGATATAGATCTGACCACTCATTTCCTATAATTGTTTTAAAATTTAATGAATTTAGAAGGGGGAAAGGGCTTTGGAAATTTAATTCATCTCTCTTATATGATCAAGAATATCTTAATATGGTAAAACAACTTATTCTGGATGTAAAAGTACAATATTGCCTGCCAGTTTACAACATTAACAACATAAGTAATATTCCAGATGCAGATTTAACTTTTATGATCGATGATCAACTTTTTCTGGAAACACTTCTAATGGAAATTAGGGGCAAAAGCATTTCTTACTCTTCTTATAAAAAGAAACAACAAAATAAGCACGAATTTAATTTGAAAAAAGTGATACAAGAATTAGAAGAACAAGAAGGTGTAGATTTAGAAGAATTAGATAGCAAGAAAAAGGAACTAGAAAGCTTGAGACTTAAAAAAGTAAATGGAAGTATTATAAGGTCTAGGGCCAGATGGCAAGAAGAAGGGGAAAAGCCAACTAGTTATTTTTTGAGTTTAGAAAACAGAAATTTTACCTCCAAGATCATCCCTAAGATACAGAAATCAAACATTACTATTACCGATCAGGACGAAATATTAGAAGAAGTACGCTCTTTTTATGAAAAATTATATTATGACAGTCATGATACCGAAGACATAGACTTGCATGATTTTACAAACTCATTTGTGGTTCCAAAATTAGATGATATTCAATCTGAAAGTTTAGAAGGGTTACTTACTTTGGGAGAAGCAGCAATAACATTAAAAAATATGAAAAATAATAAAAGTCCTGGTTCCGATGGTTTTACTGTAGAATTTTTTAAGTGTTTTTGGAAACAATTGGGTGTTTTTATTGTTCGGTCCATAAATTGTGGGTATGATAAAGGTTCACTATCTGTAACTCAGAGACAAGGAATTATTACATGCATTCCCAAGGGAGATAAGCCTAGACAATACTTAAAAAATTGGCGACCCATATCATTGTTAAATATTGTATATAAAATTGCTTCAGGATCTATAGCAGGTAGAATAAAAAATATTTTAAATACATTAATCAGTGATGATCAAACAGGATTTATTGCGGGTAGATATATTGGGGAAAATACTAGATTAGTTTATGATATCATGCAATTTACTGAGGAAAACAATATTCCAGGTATGTTATTAATGATTGACTTTGAGAAGGCTTTTGATTCAGTGTCATGGGAATTTATATCTAAAGTCTTAACATTTTTCAATTTTGGTTCTAGTCTGAGAAACTGGGTGAAAGTTTTACACACAGATGTTTATTCAACTATCAATCAAGGAGGTAATTTGTCCTCTTTTCTAAGTATTAAAAGAGGTTGTCGCCAAGGCGACCCAATCGCCCCATATATTTTTATTTTGTGTGTGGAAATACTTTCCATAAGGATAAGAAACAATAAGATGATTCAGGGTATAGGGATAAATAATAGTCCAATCCTAATTTCTCAATATGCAGATGATACGTCTCTCATATTAGATGGTACTGAAAGATCTTTGAAAGAATCCATTGAAGAATTAAATATATTTGCGAGAATTTCTGGTTTAAAATTGAATATAGATAAAACACAGGTGATCTGGATAGGAAGTAAAATTTATAGTGAAGATATGTTTTTACCTGAATTAAATTTACAGTGGGGAAAGAATAAGTTTACTCTCCTTGGAATAGAATTTAGTGTTAACCTGCATGAGATCCCCAAATTGAACTTTGATAAGAAAATAATTAAATTAAAATCACTAATTAAAACATGGAGTAGAAGAGTACTTACTCCAATAGGGAGAATTCAGCTAATTAAATCTCTGTTGTTACCTCAATTTACTCATTTATTTATCTCTTTACCAAATCCAGACAATCAATTTTTGATTAGGTTAAATAAAATGCTTTTTCAATTCTTGTGGAATGGGAGTTCTGATAAAGTTAAGAGGGATATCATAACCCAAGAATATTACAGAGGGGGTCTCAAAATGGTAAATATAAGATCCTTTATAGATTCGCTTAAGCTAAGTTGGTTAAGGAGGCTGTATCAAAAGTCTGGAAAGTGGCAAATCATTTTAAATACATATATTGACCTACATAAGCTTTCAAATTGTGGTAATGAGTATATTAAACTATGTCAAAATAATTGTAAAAATGATTTCTGGAAGGATGTCTTTCTGGCATGGACAAGATTCAATAGTTTAAGTGGTGTAAAGCAAACATGGGAAAAGTTCATCTTTAAAGCTCCATTATGGTACAATGAGAGTCTAACTATTGGGGGGAAAACTATATTTTATAAGGAATGGTATAAAAGGGGGGTTATTGTTGTGAATGATTTAATAAAAGACAGTGATACTCTCACTTTCTATACTTTTGAGGAATTTTTCCACTTATATCAAATAAACACAGATTTTCTTACATACCGTGGTATCTTATCTTCTATAAAATCATATTTAGGTCAAGTTGATCTTGAAAATACTAGGGCAGTTTCAATTGAATATCCTTTTATACCCATCAATGTTTATTTTTTCATAAAAAAGATGAAAGGGTCTAAAGATTTGTATAATCTTATGATTAAAAACGATATTATTACCTCTGGCAGAAAAAAATGGGAGGATAAGATCCAATTAAATAATTTGCAATGGGAAGAAATCTACAAAATTCCTTTTAAAGTAACTAAAAATACAAAACTACAATGGTTTCAATATAGATTAGTCCATCACATTCTGACAACGAACTCCTTTATCTACAGATTAGGTTTAGTTGCCAGTCCACTCTGTCCCTTATGCAATGTAGAACAGGAAACCATAATCCACATCATGTGGGAATGTCAGGAAGTACAAAATTTTTTACAAAGTCTTGAAGTACTTCTAGAAGCACTTGTTATTCCTTTTGCTTATAATAAAGAAAAATTTCTCTTTGGATTTTCATTACAACATCAAATGCTTACATCAGCAAAAATTGACAATGTAATACTAATAATTATTAAGAATTATATCTATAAGACTAGATGCTATCATAGAAGATTAAACATTAATGCATTTGTAAATTTTATCAAAGAATACTACTCTGTTCAGAAATATATAGCAAATAGTCAAGGGGACTCCAAAAAGGTCAGATTTGAAAATGAAAATTGCATAATAATTTGTGCAGGTAAATATACTTCACTGTAAAATGAAAACCCTTAATAATCTATGATTTATGATGTGTCTATTGTTGTATGAGTATTTTCAGACATAATGTATGTAAACATTTTACAATCTGCACTAGGATAACTTGATTATGCTGAAATAACTGCATGCATTATATAGACCGATGTAGTTTCATTTTACTGTGTAGTATCAATACTGTAGTCTTCCCTCAGTTGGTTTTACTCTCTGATGCTGTATAATAACATTATAATTACTAGGCCAATATAGTAAATATATATATATAGATATATATATATTTTCACCCTTTCTCTTTCAATCATACTCCTAGTTTTCATATACCTACATCATAAAGCTTTACTCATACATGTATATATAAATGTTACTTGATGAACCATTCAATAGTATGTGTACTTAATACTACTTAATGATACTATCTTAATATTCATGATAAAATCTTCACCAGCTCAAAATTTCTCCAGGACTAGCAGACTTTACAAAGAATAAAATGACCTTTCATTG